>NC_092387.1:59338798-59626298 GCF_030028105.1 Mobula birostris | reverse complement strand
AAAGGCTAGTGGTCAAGTACTATAAAATGGAATAAATGGAGATGGGTATTTGATGGCTGGTATGAACTCATTCTCAAGTTCCTGTTTCTGTGCTGTATTACTGTATGATACTACAGTAGCCAATTAACCCACTGGTACATATTTGGATCATTGGAGGACATGGACCTTCAACTAACGGGGTTATTACGGTGATGTGAAATTGTTTAGTGTCAACAGTACAGTGCAAGGACAAAAATAAATAAATTGTCTCAAGAAAAAGAGAAAATACGAGTTAATACTTATGGACAATTCATAGGGAAGAAGCCGTTTTTGAATCATGAAGTGCGGGTCTTCATGCTCTTGCACATCCTTTCTAATGTAGTAACAAGAAGAAGGCAGGTCCAGATGGTGAAGATTATCTCTCCTTCTTGAAGCATCGCCTCTTGAAGATGCCCTTGATGGTGGGGAGGGTTGTGACTGTGATACAGCTGGCTTTGTTTACAACCCTCTTGCTTTCCTGAACATTGGAAGTTGCATACTAGTCTCTGATGAAACTGGTTAGGATACTGTCCACCGGACATCTATAAAAATTGTAAGTGTCTTTGGTGACATACCAAATCTCCTCAAACCCTTAATGAAGTGGAGCTGTTCCTTCACGATTGGATCAGTGTGTTGGGCTGGGATGGATCCTCTGGATGTTGATGCTTGGGAACTTGAAGCTGCCTCCCCTTTCCATTGCTGACCCCTTAGTGAGGACAGGTGTGTGGTCTCCCAACTGCCCCTTCCTGAAGTCCGCAACCAGAACAACTAGAATGACGTGTGATATACTAATTGCTGGAATTAGAATGGTGTCTTCTGCAGAAGGCAGACTTCATCTCAGTGGTGCCTGTGAAAAATTGATTGTATTTTAGTGCTTAAGTACTAACATGCTGCTTGTAGATTTCAGTCGAGTTGTTCATGATGATTTTGAGGCAGAATTTCACTCTTGAACTCTTTTATAAATGGCCTTTAGATACTGTTGCTGTGAGGACACATGTCATGCTTCTAGTTTCTTATGATGTTGACTATTTGTACTCTGTATCACTAACATGTGGTTTTTGTAGCTTCAAACACTGCTTTAAAAATTTATTATTGGACGTTAAGTGACATAATTAAAAACAAACTAGTGATAACACATGCTGTGCATTTGAATAATAAATCTCTCCACTGTGTCACTAGAAGGTGTATGGGAAAGGAACCAAATAAGACAAGGACACTTCAGATATGCAAGCCTCTAATTCTTTGTGAACATTTCACGCTTCGCTTGGGCAATTTATGTCAATTGGGGTTCATTGTTATTTTTACGAATGTAGATTTTTTTTCAATCTGTTTAAGTGTATCTTTAATGTTCTGCTTTCTGTATCATTCACAGAGGAACTGACACCCCTGGTTCTGGCTACACAAAAGCAATTTAAATTCACACACATATGTGCAGGGGCCTCTGCCTTTGGAAAGGTGAGTTTAAAACACCAGCACTAAGATGTTACATGGAACACACACAGCACAGAAGTGGGTGATTTCAAGTGAACCAACCTATACTCAGTGGCCACTTTATTAGGTACACCTGCACATCAGCTCATTAATGCAATTATGTAATCAGCCAATTATGTGGCAGTAGGTCAATGCATAAAAGCATGCAGACATGGTCAAAAGGTTGTTCAGATCAAAAATGTGATCTAAGTGGATGACTGTGGAATAATTGTTGGTGACAGGGTGGTTTGAGTATCTCAGAAACTGGTGATCTACTAGGATTTTCACACACAAAGAGTCTCTAGAGCTTACGGAGAATGGCACAAAAAACAAAAAAAATCCAGTGAATGGCAGTTCTGTGGGTGAAAATGTCTTGTTAATGAGAGAGGGCAGAGGAGAATGGCCAGTCTGGTTTAATCTGACAGGAAGGCGACAGTAACTAAATAATCATGCGTTACAACCATGATTTGCAGGGGAGCATTTCTGAATCCTCAACATGTTGAATCTTGAAGTGGATGGGCTACAGCAGTAGAAGACACAAACATACAGTCAGTGTCCACTTGAATTGAATTGACTTTATTTCTTACACCCTTCTCATACATGAGGAGTAAAATCTTTACGTTACGTCTCCGTCTAAATGTGCAATCATAGTAATTTATAACAGTTTATAATAAACACAATAGACATTGTAACATAGAAATACGCTCAGATCAGCGTGAGTTCATCAGTGTGATGGACTGGTGGAAGAAGCAGTCCTGGAGCCTGTTGATCCTGGCTTTTATGCTGTGGTACCGTTTCCCGGATGTAGGAGCTGGAATAGTTTGTGGTTGGGGTGACTCGGGTCCCCAATGATCCTTCGGGCCCTTTTCTCACACCTATCTTTGTAATTGTCCTGAATCATGGGAAGTTCACAACTACAGATACGCTGGGCTGTCCACACCACTCTCTGCAGAATCCTGCGATTAAGGGAGGTACAGTTCCCAAACCAGGCAGTGATGCACCCAGTCAGGATGATCTCAATTGAGCCCCTGTGGAAAGTTCTTAAGATTTGGGGGCCCATACCAAACTTCCTCAACCGTCTGAGTGTAAGAGGTTCTGTTGTGCCTTTTTCACCACACAGCTGGTGTGTACAGACCACGTGAAGTCCTCGGTGATATGGATGCTGAGGAACTTAAAGCTGTTTACCCTGTCAACCCCAGATCCATTGATATCAATAGGGGTTAGCCTGTTTCCATTCCTCCTGTAATCCACAACCAACTCCTTTGTTTTTGCGACATTGAGAGAGAGGTTGTTTTCTTGACACCACTGTGTCAGAGAGATGAATTCTTCCCTGTAGGCCACCTTGTTATTGTTTGAGATTAAGCTAATCAATGTAGTGTCGGCAAATTTAATTAGCAGATTAGAGCTGTGGGTGGCGATACAGTCATGGGTGTACAGGGAGTAAAGCAGGGGACTTGGTACCTGAAGGGCTCTTGTGTTGACAGTCAGAGGGGTGGAGGCGAAGGAGTCCACCCTTACCACCTGCCGGCGATCTGATAGGAAGTCCAGGATCCAGCTGCACAAGGCAGGGTCTCTGAGCTTCCTGTTGAGCTTGGATGGAATTATGGTGTTGAATGCTGCAGTGTAGTCCAAGAATAGCATTCTCACATAAGATACAGGAGGTACCTGATAAAGTGGCCACTGAGTGTTATCATCTTCTAACTGAATTTGCATTCTTCATCCTTCCTGTCTTGTCTATCTGGATTAAGCTAAAAACTCATTAATACTGTTTGCCTCAGTTTACATACAATAAGTTTCAAATTCTAATTATTCTCTGAATGCAATGTTATTGGTACTTTCTAAAATCTTTTATTCTGAAATTTAAGTCATATTGGCTTGTTAGTGAAGCACAATAGCATGCAAGGTTTTATTTTTATGTAGTGTTTTGCATAAGAACTTAATTTTAATTGTGCCCAGAATGTTTGTAGTAAAAAAAACCTTTCAAAAAAAGTCTACTGTTACACATTCATTGTATGAATTCAACATACATCAGTTGATGCTGGTTTAGCTTGTCTCAAGATCCCACTTATTTGTCCACTTGCTTCTAAAACCAATTTAACTAATCCTTAGAGACACAGGGAAACTGCAGATGCTGGAAATCGGAAGCAGTGCACACATAGATGCTGCCTGATTTGCTGAGTTCCTCCAGCACTTTATGTGCATTAAGTAATCCTTACTTATATAATGTGTCATTTAATGGCTCTTGAGCAGTTTCCCCATTATTGGTAAAATAAAAATAAAAAAGCTGGTGATATTCAGAAGGGAAGGAAGCATTTGTGGAGATTGCAACTGAATTAACGGTCACTTCTCTTTCCGACAGATATCCAGCAATTTTTAATTTGATTGCAGTTTAATTCTTCCAGGTAGGCATCAACTTGAATGTTAGCCCTGTCTCTTTCTCCACAAATACTGCTTGACCTTCTGAGTGCCTTGATCATTTTCAGTTTTTACTTTAGATTTCCAACATTACTCTCCCCACTAAGGGTGTTGAATTAATTTGATCCATAGTGCTTTGGTTAACACATTGGATTTTGGTTAATTGGGGCAGGAGATTGTTGTCGAACAGTTTTTAATTGGTGTCAGATGCATGGACGTTTGGCCGCTAGACATTACAAAGTGCCTAGAGTGAGCAGTTTTTAGATAGTGTCCATTGTGTATGCTTCTGTTCAATCTAAAGCAGTGAGTTTTGTCAGTCGCAGTTGGCAAGAAATAAGCAGTGAGACAATTCAGAACTATTTCCTATATGTGATTTCAATTATTCAGGCTTAGAGATGCCAGAAATGGCTGGGAGTGAAAATGAAACAATTTCACTATTTCAACAAGTTAGGAACTACGAAGAATTTGAAGATGCCGACAATCATCTTGAATATTACAATGAAAATGAAGATGTGGAGAATGCAATTGATAGCATTCTATGAACACATTCTACAATATATTTTGATTTAAGTCCTCCCTTTGATTAGGAACTATTAATGCAAGTAATATGTTGATTTACTCCCTGAAGATATTTTCTGTGTAGTCTAATTAAAGCTTGGTTATGTTCAAATAACTTTGGATGCCCTGTGTTATGTATCTTTTGTGGATTTAAATTGGACACCAGGTTTGAATTCAGTTAATCCGATTTATATGGGCATGGAGTGACAGTTGCCAATTCAGCAGTGACTTCTGCAAGAGATTTTGATCTAATGCCTGGATGGAAAAGATAGGTCAAAGGGAAAGGAGCCGAGGAATGCAATTAACTTTGGATTTCTATTGAACAGCTAGCACAGGGATAATTGTTCAAAGAACAGTGATCCAGGGTGTATCACTGTAATTCTGAAAATATTTGGAAATTATAATCTGCAGGGAAGTGTCCACTTGCTCTTTGACGAGAAGTTTAATGTTGTAAGTGGTTGATAATGCTCTCTGGTCCTTTAACAGAGACTCAAATTGCTATAACACTTCCTGCAGCTTCCCTTGCAATCCTTCATATTGTTTTGGAGCTGTCAGGTCAATGGCTTAATGGCATCTCAATTGAATTACGGTGCATTACACAGTGCATTATATGTCATAAGTTCTGTTTTATTTAATTAGTTCTGCTCTTTTTGCTGGGCTACATTCTACTTTATTTCTGTGTTTCCCAGCAAGATTGCAATTATCTGACTTTTTCCACTAATTGTTGCTTTGTGATTATAACATCTCTAGTATAACACATGGTAGGTAGTGGGGATCAGAATGTTTTCCTTTAAGAATATACAAAGACAGGAAAAAAAACAGCAAAGTGCCATCTTTGGTGAATATAGTAGCTATAAATAACGATATCATGTACACTCAAACCAAACATCAGAGTGGGGAAGAAATGTAATCTAAGTGATTTTGACTGTGAGATGATTGTTGGTGCCAGAGGGGGTGGTTTGAGTATCTCAGAACCCTTGGGATTTTCATGCACAACAGTCTCTATTACAGAGAATGGTGCAGAAACCAAAAAAAAACATTGTGAGCAGCAGTTCTGTGGGTGAAAACACCTTGCTAATGAGAGAGGATAGAGATGAATGGCCATACTGACAGCAAGGAGACAGTAACTGAATTAACCACATGTTACAACAATGGTGTGTGGAAGAGCATCTCTTAATGTGCAGCATGTTGAACCTTGAAGTGCACGGGCTACAGCAGCAGAAGACCACAAACATACACTCAGTGGCCATTTTATTAGGTACAAGAGGTACCTAATAAAGTGTCTACTGAGTTTATCTGTGGGCTTTCAGAATATCTAAGACAGCTGTGAAAGGAATCATTTAATATAAACACAAGCGATCCCGGAGATGTTGGAAATCCAGAGCAACACACACAGAATGCTGGAGGAACTCAGTAGGTCAGGCGGTATCTATGGAAATGAATAAACGGTCAATATTTTTTGCCAAGATCCTTCATCACATTTGAAAATGAAGTTGAAGATGCTTGAATAAAGTGGGGATTGGGAAGGAGGACAAGCTAAAAGGTGATAGGTGAAGCCAGGTGGGTGGGAGAGGGGATATGAAGTGAGAAGCTGGGAGGTAGAAAAGGCAAAGGGCTGGGGAAGAAGGAATCTGATAGGAAAGGAGAGTGGATCTTGGGAATCTTGCCAGGTGTCTACTGAGCATCAAGAAGCAACAAAGCAGTTTAAGTAGAGAGAAGAGAGAAAAAAATTCTGTTATTTGAGCTAATTGTGTGCCATGTCTGTGTGCAGCAGGATCCCATTATTAACGTGCAGTGAATCCCCAGCTAATTTAATACAACAATCATTAATGGTCTCCCTGTGGCAGAGTAGTAGAATGTAAAACTGAAGCTGATGATGGCTTGCAATTCTCTGTCTATTTGAAACTTGTATTAATATCTGGCTCAACACATGAAATGCTGGAGGAACTCGGCAAGTCAGGCAGCAGCTACGAAGGGGGATAAACAATTGACATTTCAGGCTGTTTATCATCCAGTTTCCTGGGAAATTTTGATGTGAATGAATCTAATTTAAAAAATTTAAAAAAAAACAACGTAAAAATAAGAATTGGTTTGACATTAAAGTATACAATGTTTGTACAGAAGGATTTATTTATGGCTTTCCATTTGTTTGCAGAATCTTGTACCTAGAATAGCTGCTAAGCTTGATGTTGCTGCCATCTCTGATATCATTGAAATTAAATCTTCTGACACATTTGTCAGAACCATCTATGCAGGTAAGAATAAAGAACCAGGCAGTAGCTTGATGGTATAAGAAAATTATTGACCTAAGAGTTAATTTGCCTTTTCACTGAAGGTACAACATTGTTTCTTGAAGTGATCCTAGAGCCATTTATATTCTTTTCTATAATTCACTAGGATCTGGCTTGGAATCAAAGAAGGATTCACTTAAGATTTTATTGTTACATTTCTTCCATCTGCTACACTAAATCTTTTATTGATTGAAGCAATGCATTTTATGGAGCATACGGGCTGTTATCAGTAGTTTCTTGCATTGTTAAAAAGCAGGCAGGTGTGTTAGAAATCTCAATTGCTACAACAACCTGTCCCGGCAGTATTCACTGGCACAGTCAAGACACTGAAGTGTTGGAGGCATGTGACCACCAGATTAGGAAATAGAATTTTAGAAGATGGAACTGAAGGCAAGGTTGAAGGGGTGGTTTTTTGAGAAGACCCTTGAGCACGAGGAGGGATAAAGTAAGGGCAGATTCAGGATGTGTGGCTGCAAACCTTGAGGAGGGCTCTGGTGATGAAATGACCTAGTAGAGGGAATCCGCCGTGCTCGGGTCTCTGGCATTGGGTGTGGCTCTGTGGCTCAGAAGGGAAAGTGGGGGAGGCGAAGAAGAGATGAGCTATTGGGATAGGGGATTCATTGATTAGGGCAATGGAACGGAGGTTCTGTGGATGAGAATGAGATTCCCAGATGATACGTTACTTTCTGGGTGCCAGGGCCAGGGACATCATGGATTGAGTCCACAGCATTATTAAGTGGGAGGGTGAGCAGTCAGAGATTGTGGTCCACATTGGTACTACTGATGTGGGTAAGAGGGTGACGAAGTCTTGTAAAGTGAGATTATGGAGTTAGGTGTTAATTTAAAGAACAAGTCCTCCAGGGTTGTGATCTTAGGATTGCCACCCATGCCATGTGCTAGTGAGGCCAGAAATAGGAAGGTCACACAGTTTAACATGTGGCTAAGGAGATGGTGTAGGAGGGAGGGCTTCAGATTTTTGGATCATGGTTTCTTTTCCAGGGAAGGTAGGACCTGTACAGAAGTGATGCTTTGTACCCAAACTGGAGGGGCCTAGGGGGACTAATATCCTAGCAAAAAGGTTTGCTAGTGTTGCACGGGGGGGGGGGGGGTTTAAAATAGAGTTGCAGGGGGAGTACCAGAACAGGTAGTGGAATGGTTGTGGAGAAAGTTATCGTTAAGCGTATTGTACATACAAGGTCAGGAACTGAAAAGTTGAACATGATGGGACTGATGTTCTGAGCTGCATGTATTTCAATGCAAGAAGTGTTGTAGGAAAGGTAGATGAACTTAGGTTATCGACAGCGTGTGGAATTATGACATTGTAGCCATTAATAAGACTTGGTTGTAGGAGGGGCAGGACTGGCAGCTCAATGTTCTGGGGTTATGTTGTTTTAGATGTGATAAGAGCAGGAGGGATTAAAGGGGGAAGGGTGGAATTAGTCAGGGAAAATGTCATGGCAGAACTTAGACAGGACAGACTGGAGAGCTTGTCCAGTGAGGCTTCATGGGTAGAACTGAGGAATAAGAAAGGTATGACCACGTTAATGGCATTATAGACCACCCAGCAGCTCGGGGGGTTTAGAGGACAAATTTGTAGAGAGTTCGCAGACTTTTGCAAGAAATATACGGTTGTGATAGTAGGTGATTTTAACTTTCCACGTGTTGAATGGGACTCTCGTACTGTACAAGGGCTGGATGGGAAAGAGTTTGTCAAATGTGATCAGGAAAGTTTCCTTAATCAGTACATAGAAGTCCCAACTAGAGAGAGTGTGATGCTAAGTCTCTTATTGGAGAATGAGGCAAGGCAAGTGACAGAAGCTTGTGTAGGGGAACACTATGCACCTAGTGATCAAGATACCAGTAGTTTTAAGATAATTATGGAAAAGGAAAGGTCTGGTCCTCGGGTTGCGATTCCAAGTTGGAGAAAGGTCAATTTTGATGGTGTCGGAAAGGATCTGGCAAGTGTGGATTGAGTTAGGTTTTTTTTCTGACAAAAGTGTACTTGGTAAGTGTGAGGCCTTGAAAAGCGAAATTTTGGAAGTACAGAGTCTATATGTTCCTGTCACAATATAAGGCAAGGATAACAGGTTTAGGGAACCTTGGTTTTTGAGAGATATTGAGGCCCTGGATAAGAAAAAGAAAGAGGTGCATAGCAGGTGTAGGCTGGTAGGACAAATGAGGTAATTGATGAGTATAAGAGAACACTTGAGAAAGAAATCAGGAGAGCTAAAAGAAAGCATGACAGTGCTCTAGCAGACAAGGTGAATGTGAACCCTAAGGGCTTCTACAGATATATTAAGAGCAAAAGGATAGCAAGGGACAAAATTGGTCCTTTGGAAGATTAGAATGATAATCTATGCATGGAGCCAAAAGAGGTGGGGAGACAACTGGATTCTTTGCATCTGTATTTATTTGGGAGACAGACACTGCTTCTATAGAAGTGAGGCATGGCAGCAGTGAAGTCATGGGCCATTTGCAGATTACAGAGGAGATGGTGTTCACTGTTTTGAGGCAAAATCCTCAGAAGGTGTTCCCTCAGATTCTGTGAAGGCTAGTGCAGAAATTGCAGGGGCCCTTGCAGGGATATTTAAAACACCCTTAGCCATGGGTAAGGTGTCGGAGCATTGGAAGATAGCTAACGTTGTTCTGTTGTTTAAGAAAGGTGCTAAGAATAAGCCAGGAAGTTATAGGCTACTGAGCTGGGAAGGTTGTTGGAATGTATTTTAAGCAACTGGATATATATTTGGATAGACAGGGACTTATTTGGGACAGTCACATGGCTTTGTGCATGGTAGATCATGTCTAACCAATCTTATGAAGTTTTTTGAGGAAGTTACCAGGAAAGTTGATGAAGGCAAGATAGTGGATGTTGTCTGCATGATCTTTTGTCAGGCCTTTGACAAGGCCCTGCAAGGTTCAGCTGCTTGGTGTTCAAGGTAAGGTAGTAAATTGGATTCGGCATTGGCTTTGCGGAAGAAACCAGAGAGATAGTTGCCTCTCTGACTGACGCCTGTGACTAGTAGTGCGCCACAGGGATTGGTGCTGTATACATTGTTGTTTGTCGTCTGTATCAATGATCTAGATGGTAATGTGGCAAACTGGATCAGCAAATTTGTGGATGGCACCAAGATTAGGGTGTAGTGGACAACAAGTAAGACTATCAAAGCTTGCAGTGTGATCTGGACCAGCTGGAAAAATGGTAGATGGAATTTAATGCAGATAATTGTGAGGTGTTGCACTTTGGGAGGACCAAACAAGGTAGGTCTTACATGGTGAGTGGTAGGGCACTGAGGAGTGTGGTATAACAGAAGGATCTGGGAATACAGGTTCATAGTTCCTTGAAAGAAAGCTTTTGGCATGTTGGCCTTCATAAAATAATGGACTGAGGACAGGAGTTGGGATGTTATGTTGAAATTGTATAAGAAGCTGCTGAGGCCTAATTTGGAGTATTGTGTGCAGTTTTGGTCACCTACCTACAGGAAGGATGTAAATAAGATTGAACGGATCCTGAGAAAGTTTACAGGGATGTTGCTGGACTTGAAGACTTGATATACAGGGAATGGTTGAAGAAGATAGGACTTTATTCCCTGGAACATGGAAGACTGGGGGGAGATTTGATAGAGGTATACAAAATTATGAGGGCTATTGATAGAGCAAATGCAAGCAGGCTCTTTCTACTGAGGTTGGGTAAGGTTAAGGGAGAAAGGTGAAATGTTTAATGGGAACATGAGGGGAAACTTCATTCAGAATGCTGAGAGTGTGGAACGAGCTGCCTCTGGAAGTGGTGGATGCGGGGGTCGATTTTAACACTTAAGTGAAGTTGGGAGGGATATGGACGGCTATGGTCCGGGTGCAGGTCGATGGGACTGGTTAGATTAATAGTTCAACATGAACTAGATAGGCCAAAGGGCCTGTTTCTGTGCTGTACTGTTCTATGACTTTTATAACTCTATGGTCTGAAAGTGGCACAAGGAGTGGATTTTGAAGAGGCGGTGGCTGAGAGCTGGGATGTAACCTTAGAAGCAGAGCAAATAGCGTAGCACCTAGCGTAATGCTTTACAGCACCAGTGATCAGGGTTCAATTCCTGCTGCTGACTGTAAGGAGATTGTATTTTCTCCCTGTGACAGTGTCAGTTTCCTCTCACATTCCAAAGATTTTCAGAGTAGGGTTAGTACGTTCTGGACATGCTATTTTGGCGCACAAAGCATGGTAACACTTGTGGGCCGCCCCCAGCACATCCTCAGACTGTGTTGGTCGTAAACCCAAATGATGCATTTCACTGTATATTTCGATGCACTTGTCAGTGACTAGCGTTGGCGACTACTCTTTGAATCCAGCAGATACCTTGTGCAGCATTATTGTTTTACTTCCTGTGTCAGGCCTTGTGGCTTAACTAAGTTTGAATTTATGCATTGGTCAGTGTTTTCGATGTCAGCTGGATTATTTTTGTGAAGAAGCAGTCTACTCCCATATAATCCCAAGCATGTGTTTGACACTAATAATGCCCCACCATTATTATTTTTTTTCTTTTCCCTTTTTTTTCTCTTTTTTCTCCCTCTGTCCCTCTCACTATAACTCCTTGCCCATCCTCTGGGTTCACCCCGCCTTTCTTTCCACTAGGCCTCCCGTCCCATGATCCTCTCCCTTCCAGTCTGGTACCCCTTTTGCCAATCAACTTTCCAGCTCTTGGCTCCATCCCTCCCCCTCCTGTCTTCTATCATTTTGGATCTCCCCCTCCCCCTCCCACTTTCAAATCTCTTTCTATCTCTTCTTTCAGTTAGTCCTGATGAAGAGTCTCGGCCCGAAATGTCGACTGTACCTCTTCCTATAGATGCCGCCTGGCCTGCTGCGTTCCACCAGCGTTTTTTATGTGTGTTGCTAGAATTTTCAGCATCTGCAGATTTCCTCGTGTTTACAAAATTAGCCAAAGGTGTTTTTGCAGATCCAGATCTCCAAAGTTCACCTTAAAGTCTAACCATTTTCTTTTCTTAATCATTGGACCTTTATAGGAAATGCTGTGTGCACAGTGAAGTCTAGCGATGAGGTGAAAGTGTTCTCTGTGCGAGGTACAGCTTTTGAAGCTGCTTCTACAAATGGAGGAGAAGCACATTCGGAGGAAGGTAAATGATCTTACGGCTAATAAATATTGCAACGGTCTTCCGGCTGCAAACTCATGTTTAGGTTTGACTGAGCTGGTTTCCTGATGAGTGTTACTCTGCAGAGTCATAAAACTTTGCAGAACTAAACAGTCCATTTGGCCCATTGTGTCCATGATAGTTACTTTCCAGTTTTGGTCCCTGTAAGTTACAATTCCTCAGATGCTGATCCAATTATTTTAAAAAATGTAATGAGAATTTCTGCCTTCCCTACTTTTGAACAGCAAGTCCCATACCCTCAGTGTTCAGCCAAAAGAAACTGCTTTCTTTCCCTCTAATTCTATTGATCAACTAAAATGCATGTTGCCCTGGTATTGAGCACTTTGCTAAATAACATGGGGTTTTCCTCTTCAGCCTGTATAGGTTGCTCTTACTGCTAACACTGCTATCATCTTGTTTACACAGTAAATATTTGTTCACTGGTGCTGAGTTCAATGTGCAGAGAAAATGTTATTTATTTATTTAGAGGTACAGAGGGGGGAAGGCTCTTTCGGTCCAGTGAGCCACATGGCCCAGCATCCCACCTTTTTAACTCTACCTAATCACAGGGCAATTTACAATGAACAATTAAATGTACTAACCAGTATGATTATGGAACGTGGGAGGCAACTGGAAGAAACCCATGCATTTGTGGAAAAGACCAGAACTCCTTACAGTCAGTGTCGGAATTGAACTCCCGACTCTGATGCCCTGAGCTATAATAGCTTCGTGTTAACCGCTACGCTGATACGGTTCTTTGATGCAGGCAAACTGGGCAGCCAATTGACTTTAAGTTTCATCAACTAGAATTATATTGATCAGGTAACTCCAGTTTTTTGGGAGTACTGACTGATAATGAATATTTTTGCAGAATATTGGGGAAAACTCCAACCCTCTGCTTTGAATAGTTCGGCTCACTTTGAATAGGCAGGTAAGTCTGTGGTCCTCCTGACCCTCATGCCATTGCTGGCATTGGAGAGGGTCTGGAGGAGGTTCATAAGAATGACCCCCAGGAATGAAAGGGTTAATGTATAAGGAGGTTTGATGGTCTGGGCCTGGAGTTTAGAAGCATGAGGGGGGAATCTCATTGAAACCTATTGAATATTGAAAGGCCTAGATAGAGTCGATGTGGAAAGAATGTTTCCTGTAGTGGCAGAGTCTAGGACCAGAAAGCACAGCTTCAGAATAGAAGGGTGTCCATTTGGAATGGAAATGAGGAGGAAATTATTTAACCAGAAGGTGCTGAATCCATGGAATTCATTGCCACAGTCATCCAAGACATTGGGGTACATTTAAAGCGGAGGTTGATAGATTCTTGATTAGGAAGGGAGTTAAAGGTTACGGGAAGAAGGCAGGAGAATGAGGTTGAGAGGGATAGTAGGTCTTCCATGTTGGAATGGTGGAGCAGACGCGATGAGCTGTTTGGTCTTATTCTGCTTCGATGTCTAATGGTCTTACCCTGTGGGAGAGCTTGATTGGTTCCCGAAGTGATGATGAGTTAATGAAGTAAAAAAAAATGAGGGACTACAAGCAGAATCAAATTAGTGGGTTAAAAGCTGCCAGGCTAAAGAACTGCTTTAGTGGATCTTAGATTACTAGCAATAACAATTCTGACCAGATTCTGCTTATTGGTAACAAAACAGAAAGTAAAAGTTACATTCCCTGGGTGACTTGTAGAGCTTAACAATTCTTACGTTGATAGAAGTGGGAGTTTCTATACAGAATTATTTAAAGAAATAGCTACAGTCTTGTGCTGCTGTTATGAGTAGTAAGCATAGCTGGTGTCTTTTAAGATGGCGTAATTAGCAGTCTACAGTCAAGGCAGCATGGAAGACAAAGTTGGATTATCATTTAAATGCTGTACAGCCATCTCCATTATCCAAATATTATATGTGATTTTATGTGGAGAAACCAATGCATCATTGCAAAGAAACACTTTACTTAGATCAGACTTTATTGGCAGCAGCTGAATAATGAGAAAGCAATGAGAGTGAATTTTGTGCACTCGAGTCTATCTTGAAGGTGGTCTGTGGACTGACAGCAGAGTGTATTAGTGTGGGAGTTCTGTATTATTAGATAGTTGGGTCCTTCAGAGAAGACAGTGGATGGTATGTTTTAAAAAAAAACAGTGCCCATGTACGAATTGGAGTTAAATTTTCATTTGACTTTTCTCCAGTCCCAAACCAACATGAAAAAAATACATTACCTTGGCACTTATTTAATTTTGTGAAATCTTGCTGTGTGCACTACAGATACTAGTTCAGCAATAATGATTGTATTTCTTTGTTTTTAATAGTCTAAACCAGTGATTCTCAACCGGTTTTTGGCCACTTAGGAGCTCTTCCCAGGTTCCAGGGCCCCCCTTTCAAACAGGCATACAACGTGAACAGATAGACAGGAAATCATTTATTATTGAACACCAAGAAAACTTGAACATTCCGACATACTGGACAAAACTTATTTTGTATGATGCAACAAGACCCTTCTCTAATTTCTGTGATGCTTGATTAAGCATTTGTTTCAGCGTTGGCCTTCTCTCGAAATTATCTCGAAGGTTTTTGAAGAAAGATCTAAGTGTTTATCCTTCTTCTCTGGATGCGAGGTATCCAAATGTGTTTTCAATTTGCTTGGCCTCACGCTTTCACTTGATAGTGTAGTCATGCAGTTCATGGGCAAAGATGGGTTTTGCGGAGATGCAATGAAACCGTACGATAAGTATTCCACTGAATGCTGCCGACTCTTTTTTCGCCAAGGGACTCATGGGTAGAATTATTTCTGAAAATAATAAGCATGCGAAATACAGATGCATTACTGACAAAAAAAATGCTGTCACCTGGAGCCAGGGATTTTTTTTTGGTGGCTTCATATGCAGTAATAAACACTTTTCACAACCTACCTTAACGTATAACATATCCAAACACATATACTTTAAAGTTACTAGGCTGAAGAAAGGCCTAGCAAGACACGCTGATCTTTGGAAAATGAAGTATGGCGATAATGGTTGCGAGAACCCTTGATTGAATACGTTGGCCCGGTGCAGTCTGATTCGCGACTGACTTTGAAGTGAGATTGTGTGGGAGGAGCTTAAGCAATGAATTTACCAGGTGCGCCAAATTCAAACGGTGTGTTGGAAAGATATTATAAATAGGAGGGAAACTATTGACTCCAATGAAAGTTGCAGCTTGTGTATTTCATTGGTTCAGTTACCAGGCCCCCCATAAACCCTTGGGGCTTCCCTTCTCACAGTTTTCAGTCGGTGGCCCCCTTCAAATGTGCCATGGCCCCCATTGAGAATGGCTGGTCTAAACTGTGGGTATAATATTTGGTTCATAGTTACCGTTCCCATGCTGTGACCAGCCATTGTCCTAACAATAGTTGCTTTTGCTAAAGATATTTTTCTACTGAGCATAGAGCTGTACATTCCTTGTCTCCCTTATAAGCCACCCTGTTTCTCTCTCCACAGATGCTGCCTGATCTACTGAGTGTTCCCAGCTTTCTGGCATCTGCAGTTTTATTTTTTGGCTTTCTTTCTAAAGGTAATCATTGTCCTCTTGTTTTTTTTAGTTCAAGCCCCACCTGCAGCTGGATTGTCTAAATGGGTGGGACAAAGTCTGTCTAAAAGTGATCGTCCAGAACTAACTAGTGCCAAAATTGTTATATCTGGGGGTAAGTTGTTGATGAAATGTCTGTTATTTAATTCTTAATATGCAGTGCCTGAGGTGCAAGATGGGTTAGACTGAATTTTCAAACTTTGAATGAAATCCAGTGTTACACATGTTACGGGGGCAAATAATGAATTTACATCACAAAAACATTTAAACTATAAATATCAATGAAACCATTGTCTCAGGTGCTGGTCTTTTAAAAAAGTTCCCACTTTCCTGCCCCTCTATTGCTTCATTCTGGTTTTCCCAGTGCTAGGATGAATTAACTTTGGAATGGCAAAACTTGGATTACAGAAAATAGACTGTTATTAGGGAACTAGTTTGGCTCAGTAAAGTAAATGTAAATGAAAAAAAAGTCAACTGTTTACATCACAGTACAAGCCCTTCAGCCTATGTATGATGTGCTGATCTTTTAACCTATTCTAATCCTTCCCTCCCACATAGTCCATTTATTTATCATCCATGTGCCTATCTAAGACTTTGTTAAATGCTGTTAATGTAACTACCTCCATCACCTCTGGCAAGGTGTTTCATGTCCATATTCCTCTCACACTCAATCTCCTCCCTTCACCCATCTTCAATCCCATGGCTTGTTCCCCTTTAGCCCTTCCTTACCCTTATTTGTTCCCCTCTTCCACCCCACTATTCTAGCTTTTCTCTTCTTTCCTCTCATTTGTACTTCCTACTCTCTCTTCATTTCCCTTTTCCTTCTGCCCCAGGGTCACCTTTTTCCCATCCTCCCTTACTTTCTACCTGATTTTTCTCCTCCTGTTCTTCATATCTCCAATATTTTCTGTATTTTTTGTATGTTAAATTAATTAACAAGTTGGATTGAATGGTTTTAAAATATCATTGTTTTTAATGCATTTAATGCCATCAGAACTTTATAAAGATACATTGGAGTTCCATTATGGAATGGTGTACAATGGCTTAAAACAGGCAAGGGGTTATATTTCTTTCCCGGAAGGGTCTTAGTGAAATTTTGTTTTTTTCCCCAAACAGTATTTCCAGGTGAGGTGACTCTTCACTTGCAAGTCTGTCGAGGTCATTAATTGTATTCAGTACCCCTGGTGCGGCCTCCTCTACATCAGTGAGACCCGGCATAGATTGGGGACAGCTTTGTTGAGTGCTTTTGCTCTGTCCTTTGCAAAATACAGGATCTCCTGGTAGTTGCACATTTCAATTCAATTTCCCATTTCCATCCCAGCATGTTCTCCTCACCTCTTCATTACCTCTTTCTGATGCTCTTTCTTCCTTTTTTTTGGGATACAGTATGGTACCAGCCTCTTGGCTCAACAAGTCTGCGCTCCCCAATTGTACCCGTGTGACCAATTAACCTACGAACCTGTACGTCTTTGGAATGTGAGGGGAAACTGGAGCACCCAACAAAACTATGTGGTCACGGGGTCATTGGGTACAAATTCCTTATGACAGTGGCAGGAATTGAATCTGAGTCGCGGGTGCTGTAATTGCATTGTATTAATCACTACGCAATTGTGCCGCCCCTTACTTCAGTGGTCCACTGTCCTCTCTTATTAGATTCCTTCGTCAGCCGTTTACTTCTTCCACCTATCCCCTCCCAGCTTCTTACTCTATTCTTTCTCTCTTCCCCGCCCAATCTACATTCCCCCTCATCTGGTCTCACCTATCACCTGCTAACTTGTACTCCTCCTCATCTCCTCATCTTATTCTACCTTCTACCTTCAGTCCTGATGAAGGGTTTCAATCTGAAACGTCAACTGTTTATTCCTCTCTATGGATGCTGCCTGAAATGCCAAGTTCCTCCAGTGTGTGTGTGTTACCTGAGGTTTCCGGCATTTGCAGAATCTTTTGTATTATTCTTCTTGCTCAGGTCTTGGCTCACACACTACCAGATTATTTTAATTCATGTTGCTGATGATAAAGGAATGGTAGCACCACTGGTAATGAATCTCAAGATTGAGTTTATAGTCTTAGGCACAAGTAAATGTGTGCACAGGTACATTGAAAAACTTACCTGTACAGTTCGTGTACAATCCAAATTGTGAAATTTAATCAAATTGCTCACTGCATAAACCAAAATAAATGTGACGAATAGTTGTAAAATCCCAGATAATAACATTTTTCAGAGGAAAAGAAAGGTCTACATATCTTTCAGGGCTTCTTGTACATGTAGTTAATTGCACAGATTTTTTATCTGATCTCATAAACAGTTTACCTTTATTGTAAATGCACTTTCATTGGTTTGTTTTAATGCTTATTAGGCCGTGGATTGAAAAGTGGAGACAACTTCAAGTTACTGTATGACTTGGCTGATAAGTTACATGCTGCTGGTGAGTGCTTCCTTTGGGGGCCTTTCAACCTTGTACATGAATGTACAGTCAGTGGCCACGTTATTAGGTACATCTGTACACCTCATTAATACAAATATCTCATCAGCCATTCATGTGACAGCAACTCAATGCATAAAAGCATGTAGACATGGTTAAGAAGTTCATTTGTTGTTCAGACCAAACATCAGAATGGGGAAGAAATATGATCTTAGTGACCTTGACCTTGGAATGATGGGGTGGATGGGGTAGTTGGAGTATCTCAGAAACTGCTGATGTCCTGGGATTTCCATGCACAACAGTGTCTATAGAGTTTACAGAGAATAGTGAGAAAATCAAAAAACATCTAGTGAGTGTCAATTCTGGGGTAGAAATACTTTGTTAATGAGAGAAGTTTGAAGAGAATGGCCAGACTGGTTCAAGCTGGCTGGAAAGTGATAGTAACTCAGATAACCATGTGTAACAATAATAATGGAACACATAAAGTGTCAAGCCTTGAAATGCATGGGCTAGAGCAGCAGAAGATCACACTGGGTTCCCCTTCTGTACCTAATAAATTGGCCATTGAGTGTAATTTGACTTTGGTTTTACTGTTTCTGTAGTTTATTGTCTGAAATTGTTATTTACTCCCTCCTAACATTTATTGGGCAGGAATCCCTCAATTATCTTGGTGAAAACTTGCAGGTCAGGTAATTTTCTAAATATTTTAAAGGTGTGTTGTATAATTGGACTCCTTCTACTGCCATATCAACATGGCAACTTGTGTAGCCTGCAGCAGTTCCCTCTGACAAGATGCAGTCTAAAACTTTTGATGATGTTCAAAGGTTCATTTATTATCAAAGTATGCAACTCTGAAATTCTTCTTCTCCGGGTAGCCATGAAATCAAGAAAGAAAAGAAATGCAGCACGATCATCAACCCCAAAAGCCTTCCCTCCCTGCAATGGGCACGTTAATCCCCAAATCCTCCTCCCTCACAAAAAAACAAACAAAATGGAACAGGTGCATCGACTCCCAAATCATCCGCTCCGCACAAAAAAAATGGAGAAAGAGTGGGTGAAAAACACAGAATATAAAAAACTATAAAACTGAAAAAAGTCTGTAGTCCAAGTCCACATACAAAGAGCAGAAAACCTGGGCAACATTCTCTGGGCACGGCAGCAGGTTCTCCCCTCTGGTAGCAGAGCGATCAAAAGACAGGCAGCTGGCGCTCACCCTGCGCACTCGCCTCGATACTTCAGTCTCCCTCATCACTTTAATCAGCTCACATTGGAAGCTTTAATTGGCGGAATGGAGTCAAACATCGGCTTGCACCTTGTCCTGCAGCCTGCCCACCTCGGGGTTTGCGCATGCTGCCCCTGCCTCCTGGAATGCTGTTGGACACCGCAGAGTGCTGAAGCACTCAAACGATCTCCAAACTTCAGCATTTGCCTCAATGTTTCAATCTCACTCATCGCTTTAATTGGCGAACAATGGAAGTTTTAATTGGTGAAACGGAGTCAAACATTCGTGCTCTGTAGCCGTCTGGAGGCCTGCCTGCCCTGAGGTTCCCGTGCGCTGCTTCCACCTCCTAGAATCCTCTCGGAGACTGCAGAGTGCTGGAACACCCAAATGAACTCCAAACAGCGAATCACAGGCTACAATGGTTCTAGAATCACATCCAGGATGAAAAACAAATATAAAAGATATAAAAGAAGTGAAATACATAGTTTTATGATCTATCCGAATGTTGACCAAAGGAGTATTGTACACAGGCGCCATCTTGACCGGAAGGTCAAATGTGCTAGTTCCTGTTCCATGAAAATGGCGTGGCATTACCAACGTTTTCATTTATAAATTTGTAAGGTATTTACAGTGTGGATTGCCTGTGTGAACTTAATGCATTTATGTACTCCCAGTTAGTAGAAATTCTGTAGTGCTATCTAGTGAGAGAACATGATTATGTCAAATTTGTAACCAATTTCCATTGCGAAGTTAGACATGGGTATTTATAAGGTGAATACATGAAGTTTGAAGGTACAGTTTGGCAACTGAGATTGGATTTGTCAGCACATCCTGGAGTAATTATCCATTGGAAAATAACACTTCATTGTGACCTTGTGTGCAACTTAATAAGAGATTACCTAGAACTTTAGAAGTTAGCACTTGTGATGTGATGTTGGTTTTCACTGCTGGTTTAAGCTAAAGGAATTCTGTAAAATACCTTCTGCTTCAAGTCATATATATTTCAAATTAAAATGTTTCAGAGAGTAGCCATCTCATATCATAAGCCACCATTTTGAAAATTAATTTTGAATGTTGGAGTTCTTTGAATTAATTTCTAGTTATTGAATGAACTTCGTGTGATTTCAGTGTTAAAACTTTAAGGCGGGACTTGAAACTACAGTGGGACTTCGGGCTTAAGTTATTCAGATTTTATTTTGGATTGTTTGCTCTTTTAGATGTCTAAAAACAATCTTAAGGAAAATGCTGGAGAATCTGAGCAGGTGATGCAGCACTTATGGAGAGGAATAAACAGTCAACATTTCGGGCTGAGACCTTTCATCAAGTTACAGGATGAAATATAGACTGTTTATTCCTCTTCATAGATGTTGCCTGGCCTGCTGAGTTCCTCAAGCATTTTGTATATGTTGCTCTGGATTTCCAGCATCTGCAGAATATCTCATGTTTAGGAAAATGCACTTGAATTTAATTTGTTTTATAAAATTGCAATTGAATTGGTTGTGACAGTAGTATTTGTATGTTCACTGTCATCCATTGCCCCTGTACTTTTCATAATGTGAACTTTTTTTTTATCTTCTAAGTTACCTTCGGTTCATCTCTCACTAGAGTAGAGATTAGGAATAGTAAAGGGAAAAAAATCTCTGGTGGGAGTTGTCTATCGGCCACCGAATAATAACATTACAGTGGCACAGGCAATAAAGAAAGAAATATCTGAGGCATGTAAGAATGAAACAGCAGTTATCATGGGGGACTTTAACTTGCACATAGATTGGGTGAATCAAGTTGGTCAAGGCAGGACTTCATAGAATATATCTGCGGTGGCTTTCATGAACAGCATGTTACTGAACCTACAAGGGAACATGCTATCTTGGATCTGGTCCTGTGCAATAAGACAGGTAAAGTTAGTGACCTTGTAGTTAGGGATCCTCTTGGAAAGAGTGATCACAGTATGATTGAGTTTCTCATGCAAATGAAGGGTGCAATAGTTCAATCTAAAACTAGTGTATTATCCCTAAACAGTGGAGGCTTTGAATGACTATTTTGTGTTGGTCTTCATGGTAAAGGACACGTCTAACGTGCCAAAGAGATGTAATGGATGTGATGGGAGGTGAGGACCTCGATACAATAGCTATCACTAAAGGGGTATTGCTGAACAAACGTGTGGGCCTGAAGATAGATAAGTCCCGTGGTCCTGATGGAATGCATCCCAGAGTACTGAAAGAAATGGCAGAAGTTATAGTAGAAGCTTTGGTGGTAAATTACCAAAATTCTCTGGACTCTGGGCAGTCCTGGCAGATTGGAAGACGGTGAATGTCACGCCTCTGTTCAAAAAAGGATGTAGGCAAAAGGCACGTAACTATAGGCCAGTTAGTTTAACATCTGTAATGGGAAAATGCTTGAAGCTATCAATAAAGAAGAAATAGCGAGGCATCTGGAAAGAAATAGATCCATCGGGCAGACACAGCATGGATTCAGCAAAGACAGGTCCTGTTTGACAAACTTACTGGAGTTCTTTGAGGACATAATGAGTGCAGTGGATAGAGGGGAACAGATGGATGTTATTTACTTGGATTTCCAGAAGGCGTTGGATAAGACTTACCATAAGATAAAGATGCATAGAGCTGGGGGTGATGTATTAACATGGATAGAGGATTGGTTAACTAATAGGAAGCAGAGAGTTGTGATACATGGCTGTTACTCTGGTTGACAATCAGTGGTGAGCGGTGTGCCGCAGGGGTCAGTGCTGGGCCTGCAACTGTTCACGATGTACATTAACGACCTGGAAGAGGGGACCAAGTGTAGTGTATCTAAGTTTGTTGATGATACTAAATTAAGTGAAAAAACAAACTGCAGAAGATACCGAGAGTCTGCAGAGAGATATAGATAGGTTAAGTGAGTGGGCAAGGGTCTGGCAGCTGGAGTACAGTGTTGGTAAATACGAGGTCATCCATTTTGGAAGGAAAAATGAAAGAACAGATACTATTATTTAAATGGTAAAACATTTGTAGCATGCTGCTGTGCAGATAGACTTGAGAGTGCTTGTGCATGAATCACATAAGGTTGGTTTGCAGGTGCAGTAGGCCAGGGGTCCCCAGCCTTTTTTGCACTGCGGACCGGTTTAATATTGACAATATTCTTGTGGACTGGCCAACCGAGGGTGGGGTGTTCAAGTAGAGTTAAACTCACCTCAACATGTCTTTTACAGTTAGGGTTGCCAACTTTCTCACTCCCAAATATGGGACAAAGGTAGCAGTCAAATCCCGGGAAACTTCACCCCAGGAAAGACTACTATGACCATGAAGCCTTGCGCGGGCACCTGTGTGCGCATGCGTGACGTGCGGGTAGACGTGCGCATGTGCGTACGTGCTGATTTTTTTCCCACACCTCGGTCTTGCCTTCATCTTCCCAACTATACATACATTATTTCTACTTTATATGGGCTGTGTGTTTATCATATCATTCCTGCTTTCATTATATGTTAGTGTTATTTTTGGTTTTATGTGTTATTTGATATGATTTGGTAGGTTATTTTCTGGGTCTGGGAATGCTGAAAAATTTTTCCCATATAAATTAATGGTAATTGCTTCTTTGCTTTACACCATTTTGGCACGAAAGGTTTCATAGGAACGCTGTGCCTTAGTGGGGGAAATACGGGACAAGGGCGGTCCCGTATGGGACAAACCAATTTTTCACAATATACGGGATGTCCCGGCAAATACGGGACAGTTGGCAACTCTATGTTCAAGTTCAACAGTGTGTGACAGGGAATGGGGAAAGGTGCGGCTGACTCGTATCGTTTCCTCGCGGCCCGGTGGTTGAGGACCACTGCAGCAGGCTATCAAGAAGGCAAATGGAATGTTGGCCTTCATTGCTAGAGGGATTGAATTTAAGAGCAGGGAGGTTATGCTGCGACTGTACAGGGTACTGGTGAGGCTGCATTTGGAGTACTGCGTGCAGTTCTGGTCTCCATACTTGATGAAGGATACACTAGCTTTGGAGGTGGTGCAGGGGAGGTTCACCAGGTTGATTCCAGAGATGAGAGGGTTAGACTATGAGGAGAGATTGAGTTGCCTGGGACTGTACTCGCTGGGATTCAGAAGAGTGAGAACTTAAAGACATATAAAATTATGAAAGGGATAGATAAGTTAGAGGCAGGAAAGTTATTAACGCTGGTAGGTGAGACTAGAACTAGGGGACATAGCCTGGAGATTTGGGGGAGTAGACTTAGGACGAAGATGAGAAGGAACTGCCTTTCCCAGAGAGTAGTGAATCTGTAGAATGCTCTGCCCGATGAAGCAGTGGAGGCTGCCTCAGTAAATATACTTAAGACAAGGTTGAATGGATTTTTGCATATTCAGGGAATTAAGGGTTATGGGGAAAAGGCAGGTAGGTGGAGATGAGTCCGTGGCCAGATCAGCCATGCTGTTATTGAATGGCGGAGCAGGCTTGATGGGCCAGATGGCTTGCCTACTTCTGCTCCTGTTTCTTATGTTCAATTATATATTAATGAACAAATGTAATTAGCTGCTAATATATGCACAATTTTTGCATTTGAAAGTAACATTTTGAAAGCAAAGTGTATGGTTAACATCTATGTATTAATAAACCCTAATTTTTTTGTTGAAGTTGTTGGGAGTGTGCTCTTATTATTATCAGTGAAATGCACAAATTAAGAAGTAGAGAATCTTTGAGACAATGTAGAATTTTGCAATTTTTATATCAGTTTTATAATTTCCTGTGAGGTCTGTAACGATGCAACTGTTGATACTTGTTTTCTGTATGTTGCAGTTGGTGCTTCTCGAGCCGCGGTGGACGCAGGATTTGTGCCCAATGATTTGCAAGTCGGACAGACTGGGAAGATTGTGGCACCTGTAAGTATAGTTCTTGATTTGATGTTGTTTTGTCTACTTAACAGTTTTACCTGGCAGGCTATAATATCTGGGAGATTGGTAACTTGGTGCAATACCATTAAAACTGAGTTTTCAGTGTGATTCAGAATTCTCAGAAACATTTACAAACACCAGGATTTTCCTTTGTTTAATGACTACAGATTAAACTAAAGGTTTTGAATATGTATGCTTGGTTGCTTAAAGCATTTACACAGGGCAAGGCAGACACATCTGGCACACGAGCAGTTGATGAGACTTTGATAGAAAGAATGCTACAAGCTCTGAGAACTTTATAGGATTCAATAATTTCATAGAGTGTGAGCTGTCAGGTTTCCGCTTAACTGCAGAACTGGTGAATTAGTTCTATTTAGTTAATGGGATTTGTGGCACAACTTGAAAGGAGTGACAAAGTTTAGTAACCTTAACCAGTGACAGGAGTACATGGTGATCCTTGGCTTCAGTTTGGGCATAGCTCTCCAAGAATCTAAATGGAATTAGTTCCTTAAATGGGATTATTTACTTCAGAGCTTTGTTGTCATTGCTTGTTCATACAATCGTGCAAGTTTTCACAGGATGTGCTCTACATTCTTACTAACATCATTTGTTCATTCAGAAAATGCTTTCCATTATGTCGATTTATCATTAAATTACAACTAATGGCAGAATATATTCCATAGAAAGACAGAAAACCTACAGAACAATGCAGGCCCTTGGACCCACAATGCTGTGCCGAACATGTACTTACTTAGAAATTACTAAGGGTTACCCATAGTCCTCTACCTTTCTAAGCTCCATAAACCTTTCCAGGAGTCTCTTAAAAGACCCTATCATATCCATCTTCACCGCTGTTGCCAGCAGCCCATTCCATGCACTCACTGCTCTCTGCGTAAAAAACTTACCCCTGACATCTCCTCTGTACCTACTTCCAAGCACCTTAACACTGTGCCCTCTCATGTTAGTCATTTCAGCCCTGGGAAAAAGCCTCTGACTATGCACACGATCAATGCCTCTCATCATCTTATACACCTCTATCAGGTCACCTCTCATCCTCTGCCGCTCCAAGGAGAAAAGGCCGAAAGCCTCTTTGTGATTTCCTGCTGCATTTTGGTTAATACGGGTCTCTCCGTCGCCTTGTTTGACCTGGAGTTTACCCCTGTGTTCTGCTTAGCCGCAGTCTGCACATTATAGCCTTGGTCTGACCCCTCACTTTGATGTTTACAGAAGCAAAGGGGGTTTGCCCTCTAAGTTAACAAGGGCACCTATGCACTCTGCTTTTAGTCTTGTTGAGTTGGATAATAAGTCAGTCATGATGGAAAGGCAGAGCAGATTCGGCGGGGCAAATGGCCTACCTGTGCCTTATGGACTAAAAGGTATTTCCTTCATATTCAAATACAGGGATTCAGTTTAGTTTATTCCCTAAACATCTAAAAATCATGGATTTTATTTTAACCTCTAATTTCCTCATCATGTTAAAGGTCATCTGTATTTCTAATTAGTATAATAATGTTTAAAGGAATAAACTAGATTGAATCCCTGTATTTGAATGTGAAGGAAATGTCTTTTGGCATGTAAAGCTAATTGGTTGTGTGGATTCTGCCATTAATTGCTAATTTAATGATAAATCTACATAATAGCATTTATTGCAGCAGCAAGTCGTGCTTTAGTGCACATGGGTATTTTGATTTGGGATTTTAAATCCCTAAAAATATATTTTCACTGCAACAAACATGACTGGGATGCACTAGTTCCATTAATTTGCAAACAAGGGGCACAGGCTTCACAGTGTGTAGCAAAGGCTTAAAAAGTCAAGTGCTCGCTTTAAAACCCTCTTTTATTGTGTTTATCTGGTTGCTAATCCTATCAAAATATAAATGTGAGGTAGCAACATTTGATGAAAGATATTTTTCCAGACTTGAGCTTATTCCTGCTTGCCAACATATACTGCATGTGAATTAATTACAACGTAATTTATTTCCCGAAAAGGCTCTGCATGAACTATTTGAGCCCCAATTTTCTAACTCATAACTTTCCTCCAATTTCAAATGTCTGCCAGAATTCATTAATTATTGCTGCAACTCTTCCTTTTTTTGATGAGTTGTTGTAAATATGCTGTTAAAATTGTGCTTCTGTCAAAATAAGAGAACTTCGATGGATAGAGAGCTGGAGTTCTTAGTCACTTTGGGGATATAGTTAACGTGCCACTGACCTATTAGCTTTACTTTTGAAATTAAATTTGAGTAATATAACTAAAAAAAGAATCACAGCTGAGTAGGTGCACTGTGATTGATAATCAGTATATTGTTTAAGTTAATGTATTTTGCTTGCTAACTTTCTAGAACTTCAGAGTTATTAACTCAAAAATGTTTCCTATGAGAGATAACTAATAGTGAAAGTAAGTTCCAGGTTGGAACTAATATTGTTGGATTTCCATGGTATGCCATTTGTGGAGCTCAGTGCTATTTACGATAATGGACTAACTTGAATGGTATTTTATAATTTTTCTTAGGTGCAGATCACTATTATTTGAAAGAAACATTTGGTGTAGATTTCTTTTCAGCAAATGGTATATGCAGTCTAAAGGGTTAATGGATTAACGTTCTGATGGAACGTTTTTTTTAGAATCTTTCATTTAAGCTTCAATTAAAGGATATTGGGCATTACAGAGTTTCACTAAGAAGCATTGCGCGTTTCCTGCGGCTCAGCCAGAGCTCCCAATGGTTAGTGAAACCCATAAGTGCACAGACATAATGTGTCCTGAGAATACACACAGGCTCTAAGCACTGAAGTGCCCCACAAAGCAGCCATAAGTGCAGTAATGTTCTCTGAATGGAATTTTGACCATAAGACATAGCAGCAGGATTAGGCCATTTGGCCCGTCAAGTCTGTTCTACTGTTTGATCATAGCTGATTTATTATCCCTCTTAATCCTATTCTCTTAACTCCTCCTTGTCAGCTTTGACACCATTACTAATCAAGAGCCTATCAAC
This sequence comes from Mobula birostris, assembly GCF_030028105.1. Taxonomy (NCBI): domain Eukaryota; kingdom Metazoa; phylum Chordata; class Chondrichthyes; order Myliobatiformes; family Myliobatidae; genus Mobula; species Mobula birostris. Next base: position 59,599,338 of record NC_092387.1, on the reverse strand, counting down.
CATTGCTTAAATATACCCGTGACTTGCACTCCACAGCCGTCTGGAGCAGTGGATTCCACAAATGGCTGAAGAAATTCCTCCTCATCTCTGTTCTAAAGAGATGCCTTTCTATTCTAAGGCTGTGCCCTCTGAATTTATTTATGTGTATTGCTTGAATATGATTCTGCTGGACTCTCCCTATCCCCCACGATTTACATGTCATGCTCTCTTCTCATTGCTTCCATCAGGAAGAAAGTGTAGGAGCCTCAGGACTCACCCCGCCCCCCCAGGTCCAGGGACAGTTATTACCCCTCTCATCGTCAGGTTCTTGAACCAAAGGGGATAACTACACTTGCCCCTTCATTGAATTGTTGCCACAATCTATGGACTCACTTTCAAGGACTCCTCATCTCATCTTCTCAATATTTATTGTTTATTTATTATTATTATTTCCTTTTTGTATTTGCATAATTGTCTTTTGCACACTGATTGAACACCCAGGTTGGTGTATTCTTTCCTTTCTTCTATTATTCTATATGCATTTATTGAGTATGCCCACAAGAAAATGAATCTCCAGGTGGTTGTATATGGTGCTATTTATCTACTTCAATAATAAATTGACTTTGAATTTTGAACTTAAACCTGAAACAAGTAGTAGAACGTCTGATGACTGAGTTAATCCATAGAATGGGCTGAAACTTTGTTTTAGTACCAGGAGTATTAACATGCACAGTACTAGTGAAGGGTCTCGGCCTGAAATGTTGACTCTTTATTCCTTTCCATTGATGCTGTGCCTGACCTGCTGAGTTCCTCTAACATTTTGTGTGTTACTCTGGATTTCCAGCATCTGTAGAATCTCTAGTGTTTATATTTTAATACCAGTCTGCACAGTGAAAATTAAATAGAGAACTGAGTTTGTGTTTTAATACAGAACAATTGATTTTGTTGTATTGTAGTTTCCAACCTTTGATATATTTACAACTGACAGCATTTCATGAACTCAGTCTCGTTGTGAATCTGATTCTGGTGAGGCAGGCTGGCAGTATGTAGCTGCTTATTCATGAGGTTCCTGTCCATGTTAGATTATTGAAAGATTGGAACAGACCAAGGCAATATAAGCAAGGCCCTCTGTTAATGTTTTTTAAAAAATTTGTGAAATTTAGAATTTTCGGTATGGACTAGCTGGTCCATATTGGTGATTTTATGATCTGCTGAACCTCATCACTCACCTAAACTAGTTGACCCATCCTTAGTCATAGAAAGCACTACAACACAGAAGAAGGCCCTTCAGCTCTTCCAGCCTGTACCAAGCTGTTATTCTGCCTAGTCCCATCTGGACCATAGCCATCATGTAACTTATCCAAATTTCCTCTTAAATCTTGTGATTGACAACACGTGTTTAAGTCCACAAGAAAACGCTTTTAGAACTAGCACAAATACAGTACAAAAGGAAAAATATCTCTATAGCAGTAAGTAGTAGCAGTACATTAACATCCTCAAAGTGAACTGATCTGCGGGATGCTGACAGACATTTAACTTTTTCCTTATAACCTATACACCCAGTGGCCACTTTATTAGGTATAGGAGTGGAACCCAGTGTGGCCTTTGCTGCTGTAGCCCATCCACTTCAAGGTCCGATGTGCTGTGCTCTATTTTAACGCATGGTGATTTGAGTCACTGTGGTCTTCCTGTCAGCTTGAACTGGTCTGAGCATTCTCCTCTGACTTCTTTCATTGACAGAAGGTTCTCCCCATAGAATTGCTGCTCACTGGATATATTTTGTTTTTCTCACCATTCTCTGTAAACTCTAGAGACTGTTTTGTCTGAAAATCCAAGGAGATTAGCAGTTTCTTAGATACTCAAACCACCCCATCTGGCACCAACAATCATTCCGTGGTCAAACGGTCTTGGATTACATTTCTTCCCTATCTGATGTTTGCTCTGAATAATGACTGAACCTGGTGACCAGGTTTGTATGCTTTTATGCATTCAGTTGCTGCCACATGATTGTCTGAGTAGGTATTTGCATTAACGAGCAGGTGTACAGATGTTATACCTCAGTGGGTGAGACTAAAACTAGAGGTTCCTTCTGTCCCTTTTCCCTTCATCATCTTATCTAACCTGCGGTTTAACATGAGTGGGAATCACATCTAGCATGGTATTGACTCCAGGTATGATACTGTTATCCCAGACGCAGAAACTGTTGTACTCTTACATGTCGGAATGGATCTTACAAGTAAAACTGCAGTTCTGATATTAAATGGGGGGGGGGAGGGTTGGCTAGATAATTCATGGGGAGGCGAATGCTTTTTTTTTGTGTGGTTTTCAAGTATATTCCAGTCAGTACCCAAGGAAGTAAAGCACTTGTGAAGCAGTTTGGCACTTTACCAGCAGATGCACAACAAGGTTAAGGATGTGTAGATGGTGCATTTTAATTATTAAAATCAGATGATAAATGTTCGCCTCTGCTCAATTTTACTTGCTTATCAGAAATGCCACATTTAAATTTCTAATTAGCTTTGTGTGCTAAGTGGCTAGTATATAAGATAATTCTTGCAAAAAAATCATGTGGTTCTAATGAAGAATGTTCATTGCAGTAAATGAAAACTGGTAAAATGTGTGTCCTGGTGCAAATTTGGTCACATAGATATTTGCTTTATCAAGTATTTTGATTGACTCTCAGAGAAAAGCATAGACACAGAACTGGCCCTTTGGCCTAACGGAAGATTCCCATATAAGCTAGTCCCATTTTCCCATGCTTGGCCCATACCAGGGGTTCCCAATCTTTCTAATGCCATGGACCCTTACCGTTAACCAAGGGATCCATAGATCCCAGGTTGGGAACCCCTGTTCTAAACCTTTCAGATCCTTGTATCTGTTCAAATGCCTTCTAAATGCTGTTAGTGTACCCACCTTAATTGCTTCTGCTAGAGGCTCATTCCTTTTAAATAAAAATACAACCCACTGGGTGGAAAAAGCTGCTCCTCAAGTTCCTAGTAAATCTCTGCCCTCTTCAACCTACACTCAGTATGTACACCTGCTCGTTAATGCAAATAACTAATCAGCCAATTAATTACATGTTGCAAAAACTCAATGCATAAATGCATGGTCAAAAGGTTCAGTTGTTCAAACCAAATACCAGAATGGGGAAGAAATGTGATCTAAGTGATTTTAACCTTGTTGGTGCCAATTGGAGTGGTTTGAGTATCTCAGAAACTGCTGACCTCATGCATAACAATCTCTAGAGTTTACAGAGAATGGTGCAAAAAACAAAACAAAAAATCCATTGAGCAGTAGTTCTGTGGGCAAAAATACCTTGTTAGTGGGAGGTCAGAGGAGAATAGCCAGACTGGTTCAAGCTGACAGGAAGGTGACAGTAACTCAAATAACCACATGTTACAACAGTGGTGTGCAGAAAAGCATCTCAATGCACATGTCGGACCTTGAAATGGATGGGGTACAGAGGCACAAGACCAGACCAAGTTGCATTCCTGTACCTAATAAAGTGGCCAGTGAGTACATGTCCTCCAGTTCTTGATTGCGCATCACAGGAAAAGCTCTGGCAGAATGCAAAGAGATAAATTGAACAAAAGTAGTTTGCCCCAACATGGAAAGATTTCCTCTCCTTTCGCTTTTAATCTTCAAATTTTAATTTTCTTTGAAACCTTCCCAGAGTTGTCAACCTAAAAGACTCTTGTTTCTGGGAAATTGGGTGCTGCTTTGTCTAAAATTGAATTTTAATCAGTTCTCAAACATGTTGTCGTAAATTGTTAGTTGTAGCTACACACATTTAGACATAAGAACTTTAACCTTGCAGTGAATACAATACTTGTATAAAATCTGTTTGCTCCTTTTACTGCCATAAATCAATTCCTGTATCTCTATAAAGTTATATCAACAGGTGCTTTAGATTCCTCTATTTATAGAATGCATAAATGCTTGGAAGAAATAGTATAAAGTATATTAAGAATAAGATAAGTGGTATATTAACCGTTTAACCATTTAAGTTTAGACAGAAATAAAGATCATGGTAATGTCTGGCTGAAAGAATAACTAACACAATAGTAAATATTCTCATGAAAATGACATGCTGTGTTTGCAAGTCTTTTTCTTGTCTTGAGAATTTGAATCCAGGGATGTAGTTTTGTAGCTCAAATCTATTAACATTTTTGGGTACACGATGGCTGAAATCAAGCTTCTGGAAAACCTCCTTACAGATGAAGGAGCTGACTTGGGATGTTTAATATTTTTAGTGATAGTAAGCACTAAGTATCTTTGGCAGTTCTTTCTCCAAGATAATTTTGAATTTCTGGACAGCAGGTCATTGACTTGTACTGTTTAACCTGAATTAAATGCTGTCTGCTTGACATGAAAGTTTGTAGCACTGTTGTGTCTTTGCCACAGCTTAGGCCACAAAACATAAAAGCAGAATCAGGCCATTTGGCCCATCCAGTCTATTCCACTGTTCAATCAGGGCTGATTTATTTTCCCTTTCAACCCCTTTCTCCTACCTTTGACACCCTTATTAATCAAGAACTATCAACCTCCACTTTAGATGTACCCAATGAAGTGGCTTCCACAGCCAGCTGTGGCAGTGAATTCCACAGATTCACCACCCTCTGGCAAAAGAAATTCCTTCTCATCTCTGTTCTATTTGGAGGCTGAGGCTGTGCCATCTGGTTGTAGATTTTTCCATTATTAGAAACATTCTCTCCACATCCACTCTATCTAGGCCTTTCAGTAGTCAGTAGGTTTCAAAGAGCTCCCCCATCATTCTTTAAAACACCAGTGAGTACAAGCCCAAAGCCTTTAAATGCTCCTCATTCATTAACATTTCATCCTGGGATAATTCTCATAAACCTATGTACCCTCCCCAATGTCAGCACACTCCTTAGATACGAAACCTAAAATTGCTCACAATATTACAATGTGGTCTGACCAATGTCTTATAAAACCCCAGCATTACATCATTGGTTTTTTCTTGTAATTTATTTTTTATTGAAGTACATCATCAAACAAACATTTCCATAAGATGTATTTCAGATACTGTACGTATATATCATATATTCATATTTGCCACAAATCTCCAGGTAATATTTATCTGAGGTATACACTTATAGAAAAGGGAGTAGAGAAAGAACAAGCAAAAGGAAAAAACTATACACCATTTCTTTTATATTCTAGTTCTCTTGAAATGAATGCTAACATTGAATTTACCTTCCTTAGCACCAACTCACCTGTGAGTTAATCTTTAGGGAATCCTGCATGAGGACTTCCAAGTCCCTTTGCACCTCTGAATTCGCTCCCTGTTTAAAAAAATGTCTACACCTTTAGTTCTTCTGCTGAAGTGCATTACTATACCCTCCCTAAACTATTCTATCTGTCTCTTCTTTGCCCATTCTCCTAATTTGTACGTTCTTCTGCGGACTTCCTGCTTCCTCCACTACCTGCCACATCCACCTGTCTTTGTATCATCCATAAACTTGGCCACAAAACCATCAATTTTGTCATCCAGATCATTAACATATAACGTGAAAAGAAATGATCCCAAGCCCGACCCCTGCGGCACACCACTAGTCACCGGCAGCCAACCAGAAAAGGCCCTCTTTATTCCCAGTCTTTGCCTCATGGGATCCATTAGAAGTTCAGGACGCATGACACGACACTGGTACTCCTGTGGAGTATAGAGTGGCCCCCGTTGCTTTTCGAAGCACAATTGGGAAAATACTGTTCACTGAGTGATGGTTTGAATTAGCAGATGGCATAAGGTAGCCTGAAAATTAAGCAAGCGTGTGGCAGAGTGCATCTGTTTGTATATTGTCATGTACCTCCAAAGTGTGAATGTGTCTGATTAAGTTAACATCTCACTCCAGCCTGAGTAACTAGTAGTGGGTTGTTGCTAATACCTGAAGCACTGTTCATTGGAGGCAGTGTTAGTCGTACAATTTTTTTTTGTAGGTCTTTCTTAACAGGATGCAGATAATGTGGCTTCACGTAGTAATATGAATACTGAAAAATTAGCTTTGGAGATTTGGATCAACCCTGGCAATGTGCTTTGACATAGAACAGTACAGCGCAGTACAGGCCCTTTGGCCCATGATGTTGTGCCGACCCTTTAACCTACTCCAAGACCAATCTAATCCTTCCCTCCTACATAGACCTCCATTTTTCTTTCATCCATTGCCTATCTAGGAGTCTCTTAAGTGTCCCTAACGTATCTGCCTCTCCCACCACCCCTGGCAGATGTTCCATGCATTCACCATTCTCTGTGTTTAAAAAAAAAACACACTTCTCGCTGACATCTCCCCTTTATTTTCCTCCCAACACCTTAAAAGTTATGCCCCCTCATATTAGCCATTTCTGCCCCGCGATGAGATCTTTGGCTGTCCACTTGATCTATCCTACTTATCATGTTGTACACCTCTTATCCTCCTCTTCTCCAAAGAGAAGAGCCCCAGAGAAAGCTTTGCTTTCCATGATGTGTTTTTATAAAGAAGCAGAATTATTTAGCTGTGCTCAGGAGTTGCTACGGCAAAAACTTTTGAGAGTCTGTTTGTGTGCAGCGGGAACTCGCAAGGGCTAGCTTCTCGCTTCCTCTTGCTTTATCCAGAAATAAATTCCCAGCAGGTTTATGGACTTTTTGATATTGCAGTATATGGTCTGGCTTTTAACTGTACTAGAGCTCTGTTCACAAATTGATGCTGCGCTCCTGAGGGGTTTGTACAGAAACATTAAATCGTACTGAAATATTCATGTGCAAGTGCATTTAGCTGAGAGCAATTGATGCACTGCTCCCTGGAGCCCAGAAGGAAGCAGCGTGGGGTCTCTCACTCCAGCAGACACCCCAAACACTCATCGTTGGGTAATTACGTGGTCTCCCTGATGGAAGGTGGAGAAAATCTGAGGACTGGGATGAAGCAAGTATTGAGCAGATAGAGCACATGCTCCAAATTCTCTGCTTAATTTCCTTTCTAATAACATGTGCAAATAACAGAAAGCTTATTAGTCCCATTACAACTGAAGGTTAAATGCAGTGTTCTTTTTCACATTCTTTGCCTTTCACTTTTCTGAATCCAAAGAAGTATGCCCTGTGCTCTTCTGTGGTATTGACACATGAGGAACTTCATGTGGAAATAACTTGGTAAATGTTTTTTAGTGGGGGCAAAACTCTAAAGCATTTGATGTAAATAGACCCTTGAAATTCGAATTAGTGTTTCTCTTGTTAAAATGACCAGTGTAAGTTCACGAGGAAGGGACCAAGCTGGCGAGTGTGCATTACATATCAGGTGTCATCATGTGTGCCTTCGACACCCCAGCTCATCTATGAAAGCATATGTTTGATGTATCACCTTTCATGTAAACAGTAGCTTAGATAGATTGACTGCAGTGCGTCCATTTAAAAAATTATCAGCTTATCTGTGCTATATTGTCTTCCTCTTACAAGAAAGAACTGGCGACCAAGCCGAGTATTTTCTTCAATCATTCTTTCAAAGAGTTTGGAGCATAAACATACTGTGAAATTTGCCTGTGAACATGCTTATAATAAAGCCTTCAGCTCTCAAACTTTAACTGTATGTATAGCATGAAGTCCATAAAATGTCTCATCTAGGTAACTAGGTCAATCAAAAGTGAACAAGTTAGTGATATGTTTTAATAGAATTAAATTAAGGCAATGATTCTGGAACTGTCAGAATTATCCCTTTCAACACTCACAAAATATTCTGGAGGAACTGCCTTTACCTCTTTTTAACATAGAGTTTGTAGTTATAATGTCAGTGTGGGAGAACATTTTCAACAGAATGGGTTTTGTGACCATTTTTGCCAAGCTATACAAATAACAAGAAATGAGTTATGTTCTTCCCATCTCTGAATATGCAATGATATATGGTTTGGGAAGTGAGAACCTTCTCCGTTATTTCCTTACTCTTCCTCTTTTTTTTCTTCTCACTTTTTAAAATTCTTCCTCTTTTCCTCCTTTTTCCCCTTTTTCTCTCTTTTTCACTCTTCCTTTATTTTCTCACATTTCATTCTCCCTCTCCCTCTTTCCTTGTTCTCTTTTGTGCTCTTACACTCACTCCATACAACTTTCACTGAGTTTTCGAATGCATTCAAAACCAAAACAGTTTTTGCTTTTCAACATTCCAGAACATTCTAAACAGGTTTCTGTGCAGCCTTTGTTTCACTTGCCTTTTGTACGCCAGCTTGGTAGTCTGTCACAAATGAAGAATGTTTCACAATGTAGGCTGGTAACTTTGATAAATGTACAGTCCTGTGCTGAAATAGTGTCTTTCCATAGTTCATAATCTGTTTTTCCTGCCTGGCAAGCTGACCTTTTTTTCTCCATTGAATCGAATGTGCAAAGTATTGAACTGAAGTTGTAGTAACCACAACCTTCCCACTACTCCCTAACCCTCCTCGCAACTCTGTACATTTGTAAATTTGCTGGAAGGCCCCCTAAGGCACCCCTGTGCTATCATATAATTAAATCGCAGCAGTCTAAAGTAATGATTAACAAAATTTATTTGATCTTCCTGTAACAATATATTACGTATCTGCTTTGCAGTATAATCTGCTCCTAAGTTTAAATTGTCCTGTTCATGTGGGATTTAAGGCATTTGTGATTAGATAGTTGCAAATTAAAACAAATGTGGATAGTTAACCTTTGTGTCTGTCTTTTAAAGAGGCCTTGGCTGTGTTTAATAAATCTGAGTCCCTATTTAGGATCAAGCTGATTAAACTGTAAATGGATATTTATTGAAATGTCCTAATGGCATAAGTCTATGAGATGGTGGTAACATGAAGATCTTATTATTCCCCCTTCTAAATTACTTTCATTTCATCTGCTATGGCTCCTAAAAAAGTACTCACTCTACATTCCTGTTTGCACTGTCTGCCAAGTCACTGAGATGCCTCTCTCCTAAGAATGAACCAAGGCAATAGGCTATTTGACTATGAGCTTTCATTGTGGGAGCATCACAGTTCAATTTAGCCCTGCTTTTAAGTTGTATTCCTCTCTTCTTCCCATTAGAACCATAGTCAAATGGTTATGACCCTATCTGTTTCACTTTCTGACCTTCATCATTATTTTCCAAATACATCTGGATGTATTCCTTAAGGTTGTCATAGCAGGAGTGGGGGTGGGGGGTTATAGTGGGAATAAATTTGCTCTACCTGTTAAATGCTCCCAGTGGTGTGCATCTCAAATAGCTTCTGACAACCAAGTCCAACTCCTGGCCTTCCATATGTGGCCTAGCTTCTAAGCCCAGCAAAACTATTTCTACTAACAGGAGAGGTAGCAAGGGCAGGTTAGTGGCACCTTAAAACCAGTCACTTTGGGCAGATGGAGCTTGTTATCTGTGGTTGGCAGCTCATCTAGGAGAAGTAAAACTCTGATCTGAAACCGCCACTGCCTTTCCCTCATGGGGAAGGCTTTGGAAGTAAACCTCAAGGAAAACTCTAGAGCTGGCACTCCTACATTGTGTTCAATGCTGATGGGCAACTCCTGCGATGCCACTGGTGCTAAACTACATGGGTCTCTGCTGTTCCTTTGAAATCATTAGCTGTGTGGAGAGGGGGAGCCTGTTGCATGGACAACAGCTTGCTCTCCAAATTATACTGCCCTGGCCTGTGTACTTGGCTTGTGTATACAATGTGGACAGCTAGGATGCAACATCCATGGTCAACTCTGACCAATGGAGGGCCTCTGGATGGTGTGGAGATCATTTGACTTCCTACCTGGCAGAAAGCAGGAACTGAAGATGGAGCCCACTGGTGTGTATACTGTTGCAGGCAGATACACTCTAGCCACTTTATTAGGTTCATTTGTACACCTGCTCATTAATGGAAATATCTAATCAGCTGATCATGTGGAAGCAACTCTACATACCTGGTCAAGAGGTTCATTTGATGTTCAGACCAAATATCAGAATGGGGAAGGAATGTGATCTAAGTGACTTTAACCATGGAGTGATTGTTGGTGTCAGACTGGGTGGTTTGAGTATCTCAGAAATTGGTGATCTCTTGGGATTTTCACACTGCAGTCTCTTAGAGTTTACAGAAACTAAAAGGCATCCAGTGAGCGGCAATTCTGTGAGTGAAAACACCATTTCCTTGTGTTTGCGTCGTTAATGAGAGAGGTCTGAGGAGTAAGGCCTTATTGGTTCAAGCTGACAGGAAGGCAACAGTGACTCAAATAACCATTCGTTACAACATTTGTGTGCAGAAGAACATCTCTGAAAGCACATCATGTTGAACCCTGAAGTGAATGGGCCACAGCAGCAGACCATGGACCTATACACAGTGGCCACTTTATTAGGTACTGGAGCTACCTAATAAAATGGCCACTGAGTGTAAGTTCAAAGCAAATTTATTATCAAAGTACATATATCACCACATACTACCTTGAAATTCATTTTTTTGACAGGCATTTACTTGGAAAATTACAAAAGAAACAATAGAATTTATGAAAAACTATAATTAACAAAGATTGACAAGCAACCAATGTGCAAAAGAAGACAGTTTATGAAACCAATAAAACAGTAAATAAATAATACTGAGAACATGAATTTGTAGAGTCCTTGCAAGTGAGTTCGTAGGTTGTGGAATCTGCTCAGTGTTGAGGTGAGTGAAGTTATCCTGTACTACTATATATCCTGTATAGGTGCTATACAAATCAAAAATAAGCTGTATAGCAGGGTCCCAAATGCTTCCTGGGGCACAACTACGTAGGCTTATGTTTCTTGCTTTTGGTATTTCCAGAGTATGAGTGTCATTGGAGAATTTGGCCTTGTCCACTCCCCACCCCCCCCCCCCCCTTGCATGGGCATCTCTTTCTTCCTTTCCCACCCCTGCCAAGGATGTGATGCTGAGGCTTTATAAGGCACTCGCGAGGCCTCACCTTGAGTAATGTGAACAGTTTTGGGCCCCTCATCTTAGAAAGGATGTGCTGGCATTGGAGAGGGTCCAGAGGAAGTTCACAAGAATGATTCCAGGAATGAAAGGGTTATCATATGAGGAATGTTTGATAGCTCTGGGTCTGTACTCGCTGGAATTCAGAAGGATGAGGGGGGATCTCATTGAAACCTTTTGAATGTTGAAAGTCTTAGACAGAGTAGATACGGAAAGGATGTCTCCCATGGTGGGAGAGTCTAGGACAAGAGGGCACAACCTCAGGATAGAGGGGCACCCTTTCAAAACAGAGATGCAGAGAAATTTCTTTAGACAAAGGGTGGTGAATTTGTGGAATTTGTTGCCACATGCAGCTGTGGAGGCCAGGTCTTTGGGTGTACTTAAGGCAGAGATTGATAGATTTTTGATTGGACATGGCATCAAAGGTTATGGGGAGAAGGCCGGGAACTGGGGTTGAGGAGGAGATAAAATAAAGGATCAGCCATGATTGAATGGTGGAGCAGACACGATGGGCCAGATGGCCTAATTCTGCTCCTATGTCTGATGGTCTAACCCCAGTCCATTGCTAATCTGAGATGCTGAGATCAAATTAATCTCTCTCTGCACCTTATAAAATTCACAAACTCCACTGAAATTAGGAATAAAGTTATGTACAGAGTCTAGTCCGTCAGGGAACCAGCCTCCCCTCCATTAATATCATCTATATTTCCTGCTGTTTCGGCAAAGCAGCCAACGTAATTAAGGACCACTCCCAAACCCATCATTCTGTCTCCTCAGCCCCTCCTGTGGGGCAAAAGATACAAAAGCCTGAGAACTCTTAATCACCCGGATATATCACAGAAAGATAGAAGGACAGCTTCTATCCTGCTGTAATCTTGAATGGTCTTGGCCTGCGGATCTCTTAATCTACCTCATCTTAGCCCTTGTCTACCTGCACTGCACACTCTCTGGACTTGTAACACTATATTCTGTATTTTGTTTTCCTTTTTATTACCTCAGTGTTGTTATGTAAGGAATAATATGTCGACAGCAGGTAAACAAAAGCTTTTCACTATATATCTGTACGTGACAATTATAAACTAGTACCAATTCATGGTAGGACCAACCGTGTTGCTGCCTCACAGCACCAGTGATATGGGCTCAGTCATGACCTCGGGTGCCGCCTGTGTGGCATATTTGCCTGTGACAGTGTGGATATCCTCCCATATCCCAAAGGTAGGTTAATTGGTTAACCTCTAGTGTGTAGGTGCGTAGGAATGGAGGTGGTGGACATGTGAGTGAATATGTGGTGGATGAATGCGATTGTGCTGGGACCCGGTTTGGATTCAGTGGACAGAATGATGGTCCATGTTACACAAAAATATGAAATGTGTGATACAATTCAGCAGCTCTAGAAGAAAAAATATTGACACTGATGAAAATTGATGAGTTTTGGTTTTCTTTCTCTCTGTATATGCTGCCTGACCTGCTGAGTATTTTCATGATCCCAGATAGACAAGTATGGGGCTTGAGCCGCAGCATTTCTGAATAAAATGAGTTCTCTACAGTGGACATGCTCACAAAAGCTTTTGAAAGGATGCAGAACATCAATATGTAATAGAGTGGTCAGGGTGGGTGTCTAGGGACAGATGAATAGAGAATACCAAACCATCAAGCAGAGAGTCTGAGACAAAATGAATACTTGTACAAGCCCAAGGAATTGTGTACTATGAGATTTTATGTCGTTTCGTGATGGTTAACTGCATTCCCAATAGTTGATGGTCAGATAATACAGTGCTCTTTCCAATTGAACAGATCTGCTTGTCAACTACAAAGCATTTTACTTTTAATTTAAAAGCACAAAAGCACTTAGCATGGTCCTGTTGTTTTGTTTATTTTATTGTTTTGGAATTTTTTTAACTTGAAAAAGACTGTTTTACAAATTGTAATGAAATTTTCAGCCTTCTGCATTTAATCATTAATGGAAATTTTAATTTCATTTTTGTTTCTTGTCATCTCCAGCTAGATGCCTACATCATTACAATCCACTCATTAACATATGTCATGCTTCATTTTAAATCCACTAAAAATAGGGTGGAATAAGTTGAACACTAGAGCAGTGCTGTGTAGACTAAATGTTTCTTCTAAAGGTGTTTGGTAGTGTGGACTAGATGATCCTGGTTTATACAGACAGGAGTCAAGGCAGGATGGGGAAAATCTATTTTTCTCAAGTAATTGTTTTGAATGCACTGTTTGAAAGTGGTGGAAGCAGATTCAGTATAACTTTAAAAAGGAAATTGGAGTTTGTTTCTTTGCTTTTTTAAAGGAAAACAAAGTCTGGTGGTGTGTGTACCACGCACAGAATGCTGGAGGAACTCAGCAAGTCAGACAGTATCTATGGAGAGGAATAAACAGCCCAATGTTGATTGTTTACTCTATAGATTGTTGCCCGACTTGCTGAGCTACCCCAGCAGTTTGTGGGTGTGTTGCTCAGGATTTCCAGCATCTGCAGAACCTGTTGTGTTTGTAATAGTGCTAGGTGTACATCTAATGACAAAAATTTGTTCAAGTTCAATTGCTTACCGGTAGCAAGTACTTCAAACCAATGCACTCCAGATGTATGCTTTTATATTTTAGAAATGGATTTGAGGTTTATCAGATCTGCTAAGCCAGGAAACCCTATTTTTCCTATACTCACATACAATTGCATCTTGCAGATTTCTAGAAATTGTTTGTCATTTAGGTTTATGATGTTTGGACCAGATTTCTATATTCATTAGTAATTTTTCATTGATAGTCATTTGAAAACAATTTTTAATGTTCGAAGTCCAAGGGGTCAGGCATTATGTGATGTCCAAAACCTTTTATATCATATCTATTATTCTGTTGACTAAGGCAGTGCAAGTTCAAACTTTGCAACTTTTTAAAATCAGTATTTGTTTTTGTTGCTGAAAATGGACCAACTAGGAACCGTATTTTATAAATTACTTTTAGCATTTGTGTCTATTCAAGCTTTCTGAGATGAACATTTAACTATTGATGATGAAATTACTGACATAATATAAAACATTTTTAATCAGATCAACATGATAGGAAATCACTTAACAACTTGCAGTTAGAATGAATATCTATTAACAGTAAAACATCCTGAAACACTTCACAGGGATACTAAAGAACTAAATTTGACACTGGGTAACATAAGGAGATATTAGGTTAAGTGACCAAAGGATTGGTTCGAAACATAGGGCTTAAGGAGTAACTCAAAGCAGGATCATGCCTCAGTAAAGAGTTGTGTATCTATAGATTTCATTGCCACAGATGACTGTGAAGGCCAAGACAATTGGGTATGATGAAATCAGAGGTTAATAGGTTTTTGATTAGCAAAAGGTGTCAAAGGTTATGGGGAGAACAGGAGAATGGGGTTGAGAAGGAATAATAAATCATTGAATGATGGAGCAGACTTGATGGACTGAATGGCCTTAATCTCTCCTATGGAAAAGGAACTGAAGATCTGGACTACTATAGACAGAACCATAAATACTGGAGTTGAAGTAAAACAGGCCAGACATACAGGTGGATATTGATCTAGGATGGTTTTAATCAATTCTATGATGTAGAATTGACAGTATAAATTATTGTATAGAGTAAGAGCTGACAGTTTATATTTTGTAATATTTTCTTTTAAAATTTATAGGAGCTCTATATCGCTGTTGGGATTTCAGGAGCAATTCAGCACCTAGCAGGAATGAAGGATAGCAAGGTAAGTTTTCCTTCTATTTTATTGTGTATCTTTATTTACATTAAGTACTAACAGAATTCTAGTAGAAATGAGCTGCTGAGTGTAATGGTGTAAAGAAAGTCCATCATTCCATCTCTGAATAATTCAGTGCTCTTTGCACTGTGGCGCCGGAGATATTCTCACAGGCATTTCCCTGGCACTGATCAAAGTGCAACAAAATTTTTCACGAAAAATAGTAGGTATAGAAACGATACAGTTGAGGTTGCATTTATTTCCATGTTAGAATGATTCTTATTCAGTTTGAAGTGAAGTTATTTTATATTTGGGTGTAAACAAATTGTATATTCTTTTTTTCCCACTTGCCTAAAAATTCCAACAAATTCTGCATAAACTTGTAGCCGTGTTTATCTATCAGTCTTGCCCAGGAAATTTTTATAGTATAGCTTTTTTCTTAACCTTACTTTGCATGTGGGTTTACAAGCTTTTATAGTCGTTTTCTTTCTGTGGTGTTGTAATTTGATGATTATATTTCATCCAACTTGACATACAGAAGTTCTCTTGCTTCCCTATTTAGATTGTGGTTGGTCCGTATGTAAATTCAATTATGTCAGCTTGCCTTCTGTATCTTTTGACCCCCTTAACTAACTGACCCCCTTAACTGTAATTGTTCATAGGGATCAATCCTGAAAGTTTCTTTGAACTGAGCAATATAGCCAGTAGGTAGTGTGAGTTCTAGAGTATGTGCCTGTGTAATATCTAACCTTCTCTGTAGTATTAGAATATTGAGAGTTATCAAAAAGCTATTTAAAACAAAGCAACTTTTGAAAATAGTTTAAATATTTTATTCAGCTTAATAGCATGTTCTATAATTAACATGTTTACTGTTTTTCTGCAGCTTCTTATTTTGCGTGAATATATTTGCTTAAGAGTTATTGTATTATTAATGCACAGGCTTCTTACTGTCGGATGGTTTTGTGAATCCTACATCTGAGAGTCTAACTCTTTAAGTGCTACTTCCAGTATTTTTTATATATCTCAGACAGATCTTTAAGCAGAATAAATTTAGTCATGTGCACTCAAACATAACAAGAACAATAAACCCCATACATAGAATCTTCTGCAGTGAAAGCTGCTTTTTACGTCCGTGAATCCATTAATGTCCTTTATGTGGAAGTGTACTAAAAAAAGCATTAACCCACTATGAAGAAGTTATAGCTTTTTAAAAAAATCAAATTTGAACATTTTACTGAAAACCAAAATTTTGAATTTCTTGAAATTACCTTGTTAATCAGTTCTTTTATGAAGATAGTAAAATACCATTGTGCCAATTGAATTAAATCCAATAGGTATAGTACCCTTATTAGCAGAGGGGAGCATTACAGTATGAGTACTAGCAACTTGAATCAAGCCCAATATGAACTGATGCAATTTATTTGGTTTGAGTCAGGCAGGGTGCATAATTGGATAAAACACTTGCACTTAGCTTGGGTCAATCTGGCCTGACCTTGGAATTACTAAACTGGTACATGAATTACATAGGAACATTGAAAATAGGCCATTCAGCTCTTCAACTGTCATCGATCTCCTATCTCAATACCTTATTCACACTCCCCACTTTCCTTGAAGCCTTTAGGATTCAGAAATTTATTTATCTTTATTTTAAAATGTATCGTGACTTGGCTGTTGTGGCCATCTGTAATTGTAAATTCCAAAAATGGAATTACACATAGAAAAATGATAATTCCTTCGACTTTTTTTTATTCAGATTGTTTGGGTATCAGTCATTTTCTAATTTTATATCAAAACTGAGCATTTATATTAAAGCACACTAAAACTGTAGGCACCACAGTAGTGCATTTATGGAGGAGAATAAACAGTCCGCGTTTCAGGCCGAGATCCTTCATCAGGACTGGATGACTGTGTCAGCTTGTTTTCAGGTTTTGTTGTTGTCTTCCTCCTGATGACCTCCCCAACACACATATTCTTCACTTCTTTTGCACGTTATTTTTAACAGGGGCCATAAGCTATCCTGGAACTTTCCATTCTAAAAACTGCAATATAAAACCTTGCAACTTGCAAGTGTCAATATCCTCCACATTTGGAGACTGAGAAAGTATTTTTGAAAGGGAAAACTGCTTCTGCCTCTGAGCATGATCGTAATTTTTATTCCTTCACCCTTTCCCTCCTTTTGAGCATTTAATTCACTTAATGAAATTGAAGTACAAAATAAAATGTGCATCCATTATGTGTTAAATCTTAAGAGTCTGAGTGGATTTCCTGGCAAGCTTCCCCCTTTAGGAATTCCTGCAACTATCAGCTCTATTGACTTAACATATTTTAATTACATTCATTGACAAGTTGAGGTGCTTTCATGTCACCAGTGCTGTTGGGACATGGTAATCAGTTTTAGGATGACATGGTGTTCAGGACCAGTGGGAAGAAATGTAAAATTTGTGAAAATATAAATGCATTGTGGTTTTAAGCTAAATTATATCTGGACATACTTTGGTTCACTTGCTTCCCAGCCACTGTCTGATTCTAGTCACACATGACCACATATGATTTTAATTCTGTGTCTAGTTTTGCAGGTTACTGTAGTAGATTTCAGCTGTACTGTATTTAGCCACATTGACTGCCTCTCTGAAGGCGGTTTTACAAGCACAATCATTAGTCACATTCCACTCTTCTGCACTTCAGAATCAGAATCAGGTTTATTATCACCGGCATGTGATGTGAAATTTGTTAACTTAGCAGCAGCAGTTCAATGCAATACATAATCTAGCAGAGAGAGAGAGAGAAGAAAAAAATAAATAAAGTAGAATATAGACAATATAGATAGAATATAGATAATAAATAGACAAGTAAATCAAATTACGTATATTGAATAGGTTTTAAAAAATGTGCAAAAACAGAAATACTGTATATTAAAAAACGTGAGGCAGTGCCCAAAGCTTCAGTGCCCATTTAGGAATGGGATGGCAGAGGGGAAGAAGCTGTTCCTGAACCGCTGAGTGTGTGCCTTCAGGCTTTTGTATCTCCTACCAACATGGTAACAGTGAGAAAGGGGCATGCCCTGGGTGCTGGAGGTCCTTAATAATGGACACTGCCTTTCTGAGACACCGCTCCCTAAAGATGTCCTGGATACTTTGTAGGCTAGTGCCCAAGATGGAGCTGACTAGATTTACAACCTTCTGCAGCTACTTTCAGTCCTGTGCAGTAGCCCCTCCATACCAGACAGTGACGCAGCCTGTCAGAATGCTCTCCATGGTACAACTATAGAAGTTTTTGAGTATATTTGTTGACATGCCAAATCTCTTCAAACTCCTAATAAAGTATAGCCGCTGTCTTCCCTTCTTTATAACTACATTGATATGTTGGGACCAGGTTAGATCCTCAGAGATCTTGACACTTAGGAACTTGAAGCTGCTCACTCTCTTCACTTCCAAACCCTCTATGAAGATTGGTATGTGTTCCTTTATCTTACCCTCCTGAAGTCCACAATCAGCTCTTTCATCTTATTGACGTTAGTGCCAGGTTGTTGCTGCAGCACCACTCCACTAGTTGGCATATCTCACTCCTGTACGCCCTCCCGTCACTACCCGAGATTCTACCAACAATGGTTGTATTGTCAGTAAATTTATAGATTGTATTTGAGCTATGCCTAGCCACACAGTCATGTGTATATAGAGAGTAGAGCAGTGGGCTAAGCACACATCCCTGAGGTGCACCAGTGTTGATCGTCAGCAAGGAGGATATATTATCATCAATCTGCAGAGACTGTGGTCTTTGGTTAGGAAGTCAAGGATCCAATTGCAGAGGGAGGTACAGAGTCCCTGTAATCTGCACTCTGTGGTCACATAATGAGGTACAACTGTACACCTTGTTAATGCAACTATCTAATCAGCCAATCGTGTAGCAGCAACTCATTGAATAAAGGCATGCAGAAATGGCCATGCGGTTTAGTTGTTGTTTGACCAAACATCAGAATGGGGAAGAAATGTGTTCTAAGTGACTTGGACCATGGAGTGATTGTTGGTGCCAAATGGGGTGGTTTGAGTATCTCAGAAACTGCTGACCTCCTGAGATTACATGCAAAACAGTCTTTAGAATTCACAGAGAATGGTGTGAGAAACAGAAAACATCCAGTGAGCGCAGTTTTGTGGGTGAAAATGCCTTGCTAATGAGAGGTCAAAGGAGAATGGCCAGACTGGTTCAAGCTAACAGGAAGGCAACAGTAACTCAAGTAACCACAAGTTACAACAGTGGCGTGCAGAAGAGCACAACATGTCAAACCTTGAAGGGATGGGCTACAACAGCAGAAAACCATGTACATGCACTCAGTGGCCACTTTATTAGGTACAGGAGGTACCTAATAAAGAGTCCACTGAGTGTATAATGTTTCTTATATTTAACATGCTGAAATTTAAGCAATACTTTCTTTGTTGATTGACTTTTTTTTTGTTTGATAAGTTATGCTTTGAAATGATTTAAAGGTCGTGTGATCTTTTGAGAAACATAAATTGTAGGGAAGTGAATTTCTAATGTACTTACCAACAGACCTGATACGTATTGAAATTTAGAAATGTAAAATATGTTACTTGCAGAACATTGACTTGATTTATCAAGCTAAGACATAGTTGAATAGAGAGAGAGAAGGGAGGAAAGAGGTGGGATGTGGGGGTGACGAAGTGACTAGGGATCATGGTTCAGTGGTGCCAGCTGCAAGTATACATTGACTGCCTGAGCAGAAATGCATCCATCTGTAGCTAAGTGGACAAGAGCCCAGCCATAGTGAGTACCTTGCTCCTAGGAGATGCAGTATACCGTGCTTATAAAAAGTATTCACCCCACCGCCCCACCACCCGGAAGTTTTCATGTTTTATTGTTTTACAACATTGCTGCTGCTACTGTGTGATCCAGAATCTCCGGAGGAGAAGGCCCTGTGTCCTTGGCTTTGTTTGTTGCTCGGCGGCCGGAGCGGGATTGAGGTGCTCGGCAGAGATGGTGCTCGGTGCTCGGTGTTGGAGGGCTGAGGTTGGGTGCTTGCAATGCATTGGCATTTGTCGGCGCCTGGAGGTTTATGGCAGGGAGAGTTTCTCCCTTTTGCCGCCTGCTATTGGGAGTCGATTGGAACTTTGAGACTTCTTTTTACCGTGCCCATGGTTTGCTCTTTATCAAATTATGGTATTGCTTTGCACTGCTGTAACTATATGTTATAATTATGTGGTCTTGTCAGTGTTAGTCTTTGGTTTGTCCTGTTTTTTTTGTGATATGACTCTGGAGGAACATTGTATCATTTCGTAATGCATGCATTTGTAAATGACAATAAACGAGGACTGAGTGTCCTCATAATCTAATCTAATAATCACAGTGGATTTAATTTGGCTTTTTTTAACGCTGATCAACAGAAAAAGCCTTTCGTGTCGAAGTGAAAACAGATCTCTACAAAGTGATCTCAATTAATTTCAAATACGTAACACAAAGTAATTGATTGCATAAGTATTCACCCCCTTTAATATGACACACCAAATCATCACTGGTGCAGCGAATTGGTTTTAGAAGTCGCATAGTTAAATGGAGGTCACCATGTGCAGTCAAAGTGTTTCAATTGATTGTAGTAAAAATACTGTATCTGGAAGGTCCAACTGCTGGTGAGTCAGTATCCTGGCAAAAACGACACCATGAAGGCAAAAGAACACTCCAAACAACTCCGCGAAAAGATTATTGAAAAGCACTAGTCAGGAGATGGATATGAGAAAATTTCCAAGTCACTGAATATTCCTTGGAGTACAGGTAAGTCAATTATCAAGAAATGGAAAGAATATGGCATAGCTGTAAATCTGCTTAGAGCAGGCTATCCACAAAAACTGAGTGACCGTGCAAGAAGGCGACTAGTAAGGGAGGCCACCAGGAGACCTATGACAACTCTGGTGGAGTTACAAGCTTCAGTGGCTGCGATGGGAGAGACTGCACATACAACAACTGTTGTCTGGATGCTTCACCAGTTGCAGCTTTGTGGGAGAGTGGCAAAGAGAAAGCCACTTGAAAAAATCTCACATGAAATCTCGGCTAGAGTTTGCCAGAAGGCATTTGGGAGACTCAGAAGTCATGTGTAAAAAGATTCTATGATCTGATGAAACCAAAATTGAGGACTTTGGCCATCAGGCTAAATACTATGTTTGACATAAGCCAAACACTGCACATCATCAAAAACACACCATCCCTACCATGAAGCATGGTGGTGGCTGCATCATGCTGTGGGAGTGCTTCACTGCAGCAAGCCCTGGAAGGCTTGTGAGGATTGAAAGTAAAATGAATGCAGCAAAATACAGGGAAATTGTGGAGGAAAACTGATGCAACTTGAGAAAGGATTTGTTTTTCAGCAAGCCAATGACCCCGAGCATAAAGCCATAGCTACACAGGAAATGCTTAAAAATAACAAAGTTAATGCCCTGGAGTGGCCAAGTCAGAGTCCAGACCTCAATCCAATTGAGAATTTGTGGCTGAACTTGAAAAGGGCTATTCATTCACAATCCCTATGCAATCTGACAGAGCTTGAGCAGTTTTATAAAGAAGAATTGCTGTGTCCAGATGTGCAAAGTTGGTAGAGACCTATTCACACAGACTCAAGACTGTAATTGCTGCCTAAAGTGCATCTACTAAATATAGTACTTACTTGAAGGGGGTGAGTAATTATGCAATCAGTTATTTTGTGTTTAATAATTGTAATAAATTTATACCAATTTGTAGAATTTTGTTTTCACTTTGATATGAAAGAGTCTTTTCTGTTGATCAAAAAAGCCGAATTAAATCCACTGTGATTCTATGTTGTAAAACAATAAAACATGAAAACACTCCGAAGGTGGGGGGTGAATACTTTTAACAGGCAGTGTAAGTGCATCTGTTTGCCTTTCATCAGACCAGAACTGTTCTGGTCGTCTCATTGTAGAAAGGATGTGGAATGTTTAGAGAGGGTGCAGGGGATATTTACCAGGATGCTGCCTGGATTAGAGCGCATGCCTTATGAGGATTGGTTGTGCAAGCTAGGGCTTTTCTCTTTGGAGAGAAAGAAATCTGAGAGTTGTCTTGATTGAGGTGTACAAAATAATAAGAAGCATAGATTGAGGAGACTTTTTTCCCAGGGCAGAAATGGCTGATACATGGGGCATAACTTTAACATGTTGGGAGTAAGGTATAGGGAGGACGTCAGAGGTAAGTTTTTTTACACAGAGAGTGGTAGGAGCATTGTACCTGCTACCAGGGGTGGTGGTAGAGGGAAATACATTAGGGACACTTAAGACACTCTTAGACAGGCACATGGATAAAAGAAAAATGGAAGGATGTGAGGGAGGGAAGGGTTAGATTGGTCTTGAAGTAGGTTAAAAGGTTGGCACAGTATTGTGGGCTAAAGGGCTTGTTGTGCTGTACTGTTCTAATTAACCCTTGGCAATGCCAATTGAATTTTGTATTTCTATGGTGACTTTATTAGAAGGCTTTTTGTTTCTGAGGTATTCCCGAGAGTTCAGTGCTGATGTTTAAATCTTTTTCAGTAACAGGAAGTTTCTTTGCTGATAGGAATTGTATATTTGAATGAACCTACTTTGTGGTCACTGAGTGTTCTGCTTTCCTTCCAGACCATTGTAGCCATTAACAAGGATCCAGAGGCTCCCATCTTCCAGGTGGCAGACTATGGGCTGGTGGCAGATCTCTTCAAGGTGAGTAATCTGTTGGTAGAAATGAAAGATGCCAGCCAAAGTATTGAGTATATAGAGGTTGAAATTTTATTTCTGTGAGAAAATAGAGAAAATTATTTGTTATTTAGTGTAATTAATGGCCTTCTTTCCCTTGGGCGAGCTGAGAATAGTGAACTGATGAATATAATAAGACCATAAGACATAGGAGCAGATTTAGGCCATTTGGCCTATCGGGTCTGCTCTGCCATTCCATCATTGCTGATGTATTAACCCTTTCAACCCCATTCTCCTGCCTTCTCCCCGTAACCTTTGACACCCTGTTTAATCAAGAACCTATCAACCTCTGCCTTAAATATACCCAATGACCTGGTCCGCAGAGCTGTCTGTGGCAAAGAGTTCCACATATTCACCATCCTCTGGCTAAAGACATTTTTCTTCATCTCTGTTCTATATGGATGCCCCTCTATACTGAGGCTGTGCCCTCTGGTCCTAGACACCCCCACTATAGGAAACATCCTCTCCAACTGAGAACTGTTGAGAAACAAGGGGTGGAGAGTTCTGACAGGGAAGTGATTGAGGTATGTCAGTCAAGTTCACAGGTTGAATAATCTTTTTGTTTCATAGAGTTGCATGGTGCATTTCACTGTATGTTTCAATGTGGATGTGACAGACAAAGCTAATCTAATCTAATCCTTAAAAAAAAGAACAGTAGTCCCCTATTTCAAAGTCAAAAATTGACGTTATTATAATGTATATAGGTACATGTATGCACAAGTGCAATGAAAAACTTATTTGCAGCAGCATCACAGGCACATTGCATCAGATAAGCAGCATTCACAAGGAAGGCAAACTATACACAATTTTCACAAAAAAAAAGCACAATAATGTCCATTTTTGTGCAAAGTGATCAAAATGGACATAATGTTGCTATATCAAGGTAGTGCTTAGGGTTTTGCTGGTTGTTTCAAGAACCGAATGGTTGAAGAGATGTAGCTGTTCTTGAACCTGATGGTTTGGGACTTCAGGCTCTGTACCTCCTGCCCTTTGGTAAGGAGGTGCGGAGGCTGGAGGGTTGTAAAGAGTTTGATCCCAATGCATATTGGGAGAAGTGATGAACAGTGTTATAAAAACATGCAGAACAGACGATACTTGTATAGAGAGAAGCAGAGTTAATGTTTTAGATAGAGACACAAGAAACTGCAGGTACTGGAATCCAGAACAACAGACAAAAAGCTGGAAGAGCTTAGCAGGTCAGGTAGCATCTATGGAGGGAAATGTGCAGTCAATATTTCCGGTTGAAACCTTTCATCTGGACTTAATAATTCAGGTTATTTTCTCATATCAGAGCTGAAGATAGAGGGAATCATTGCAAGTGGAATTGGTGAGAGGGAGGGTGAGCAATGGACCAAAAGAAAGGTCCGTGGTAGAGTGATAGAAAGTAAATCAGATGATAAAACTGATCTTGGTAGAAGGCAAAACTGGTGAGTATAGCGGAAGCAAAAAAAGTAAGGGGGTATTAATAAGCCACTACTGTCTGATTAAAAATAGTTGCCTTCATTGTGACTTTGCCTCTTTTGCATCACATCTTCCTGTGTTTCAGCTAACGGCCAAATGACCCTTTTATTCCCCTTGGATTCACATGAAACCAATCTGCTGTAATGTGCCTTCTAACTTTTCTAAAGAGACTACATGAGTTCATAACCAGGTTGCAAATATGGGCAAAATTTATTTTACTCATCTAATATTTAAAAAAATATATGCAAAACAAGCACTTGCTAAATTTAAACCAGTGCAATTAGTCAATCCTTTAATGAGATCTTTGAACTTTAGTGACATTTATAGTTCTCTTGAAATGGCTTTACATACACAATTGATTGTGGTGCTGATTGCAGTGCTTTTTAATGTGCTAATCAGGGACACAGTCTCCACATTTCCCAGTGCACTTTACAGCTCCCACTTGATTTTATTTTAAACTTGTCTCTGATTGAGATTCAGGAGAAGCTTATTTATTTTATTAAGTGATACAGCCCTTCCAGCCCTTCAAGCCTGAGCAACCCCCAACAACCCCGATTAACCCTAACCTAATCACGAGACAATTTACAATGACCAATTAACCTACCCGGTACGTCTTTGGACTGTGGGAGGAAGCAGAGCATCCGGGGAAAACCCATGCATTCCACGGGAAGGACATAAAGAGATTCTTTATAGAATGACGCCAGAATTGAGCTGTGAACTCCGGAACCACCCCTTCCACTACTTTATCATGGCACTCATGGAAAGTCGCTTTAAGATAAAAAGAATGGTAGAGAAGCCTTAGATTGCATATATACACTCAGTAGCCACTTTATTAGGTACACCTGCATGTTAATGTTAATGTAAATATCCAGTCAGCCAATCGTGGCAGCAACTCAATGCATAAAAGCATGCAGACATTGTTAAGATGTTCAGTTTTTGTTCAGACCAAACATAAGAATAGGGACCAAATGTAATCTAAGTCACTTTGACCATGAAATGATTGTTAATGCCAGATGGGGTGGTTTGAGTATCTCAGAAACTGCTGATCTCTTGGGATTTTCATGCACAATAGTTTCTAGAGTTTACAGAGAATGGCGCAGTAAGCAAAAAAAAAGTTCCATTGAGCAGCAGTTCTGAGGGCAAAAACTCCTTGTTAATGAGAAAGGTCAGAGGAGGATGGCCAGACTTGTTTAAGTTGATAGGAAGGCGACAGTAACTCAAATAACCACACCTGGTATGCAGAGGAGTACCTCTGAATGCGCAGCATGTCGAACCTTGAAATGGATGGGCTGTAGCAGCAGAATACAGGTTTCACTCCTGTACCTAATAAAGTGGGCATGGAGTGCAAATGTGTGTATTTTAATACTTTTAATATTTCAGCAATTAACTTGTTTAAAGTGTATTTAGGAAGTTTAATCTTCCAGAGTGTTATTTAGTGATAATACAAATTGCTGTAATAATTATTGTGGGATATTTTGAGGTTTTTACTGTTAATTAATGAGAAGATAAAAATGATCTATTTTGCTTGGTGTCGAGTAATGAAATTTTACAGCATCAGCTATGACAGAGATAATTATTTTTTCCTTACTACATTTTGCATAACAGCTTAATGTATAAGGTTGCCTAATATTAAATCAGGAAATAAGAGGCTTAGGAAAATTGATGCCACTCAGGCTAACTGGATCACAGAGGGAGAGACAAAATACTTTGTGGTTTAGCTGGTTAAGAGAATGAGTGGTTCATTGATACTGATTAGAAATGTCTTGTGTTCAGTTCCTCTTTTGCTATGAATTTGCTTTTATTAGCAAGAAGGCAGTAATGGTGCCTTAGTATCTTTGGGCTAAGGAGATCTCAGCCAAGGTTGCACTCCTGTGTACCTGCTGTCTGATTATGAGTGTCATCATTGGCTTGTTGTGCTTGTTGTGACACATCTGGTGTAGTGGATAGTACTTGTTGCTCTCATTTTCAGCATCCACCGCTGGCTAGCAGACTTGCGAGAAGGTGTAAGGCTCTCTCTGCCAGTACATAGCCTGTCTAACAGCAAGCCTCATATAGTGCCTCCTCGCTGGTGACACAGGGAAACTGGTCTCCTTTCAGACTCAGGCTGAGCTACAGAGGACAGGGAGGAGGTCTGGCCCCTGCACATGTAGTATGCAGGCCCACCAGTGTGTGGACACACCCTGGTGCTCATGAACCAGATCCCTCAGCTATGGGTAAGTAACCCCACTGCCTTGTGGGCAGCCTCGGGAGAGGCGAAGGCTATGGGAGTAAACCCAGACAGAAAATCCGGAGTGGAGCCCCTAAGGCAGCTGGACGTCATTGAACATCCTTTTGGCAGCTCCTGCAGCCAAGCTGGTGCCAAACATATTGCTTCATTAGCTTTGCTTTGGACTACACTGGTGAGCCTGAGAGGGGGATCTTGACAACTGGACTTTTCGGGATCTCCATTACTTCCGCCCGGCTTATGATGATCATCATCACCCTTTGTCCTTTAAGACAGATGGATGCCAACCAATCAACCATTTATGAAATACCTTCGTTATTGTTCTCCCAGTTTTAACCCAAGAGCATATGACGATGTGGTTTGGTAGCAAGTCCTATTCATGCATTTGCTGACTGAGCTGTTCCAAAAGGCTGTACGCTCTTACTTCTATGAAGTTGCAAATCTATCACCCCCATCCTTTTGACTGCCTTGTTGACTGGCTTCTACCTTTCACCTTTTAGCTTATCTAATTCTCTGCTTTTGTTTCCTAATTAGTCCTGTCCACCTTTCACAGGAACAGCCATCCACCAGACTGAATGAATGCGGCTCCAATAACACTCAGGAACCTTGGAAGTATTTCAGGCAAGGCACTCCATTTACCACACTATATCAACCTCCTTAAACTTCCATACTCTCTTTCCTCCAGAGAGTCATAGAAAGTACAACAGAACAGAACAGAAACAGGCCCTTCTGCCCATCTAGTTCATGCCTAGTCCCATTGCCCTGTGCCCAAAACATAGCCCTCCCATACCCCACGCGTCCACTTACCTACCCAAATTCCTTAAATGTTGAAATAGAACCTGCATCCACCATTTCCGCTGGCGGATGGTTCCACATTCTCACCACCCTCTGAGTAAAGATGTTCCTCCTCATGTTCCCCTTTAACAAATTCCACCGTTCATCCTTAACCCACGACCTCTAGTTTTAGTCTCACCCAGCCTCAGTGGAAAAAGCACTTATTCTATCTATACCCCTCATAATTTTGTATACCTCTATTAATTCTTCCCCCATTCTCATGTGCTCAGGGAATAAAGTCCTCACCTATTCGACCTTTGTTAAGCTGTCCCTTCGGATTGAGGATGAGTTGCTTCCATTCCAGTTCAGAGCTAACTGACGAGGTCCACATGGGACACACATCAAAGTTGCTGGTGAACGCAGCAGGCCAGGCAGCATCTCTAGGAAGAGGTACAGTCGACGTTTCAGGCCGAGGCCCTTTGTCATCCCTCTCCTCAGAGGCTTTTTCCCAGGGCTGAAATGGCTAACATGAGAGGGCACAGTTTTAAGGTGCTTGGAAGTAGGTACAGAGGAGATGTCAGGGGTAAGTTTTTTACGCAGAGAGTGGTGAGTGCGTGAAATGGGCTGCCGGCGACAGTGGTGGAGGCGGATGCAATAGGGTCTTTTAAGAGGCTCCTGGACAGGTACATGGAGCTC
Source organism: Mobula birostris (assembly GCF_030028105.1). NCBI lineage: Eukaryota > Metazoa > Chordata > Chondrichthyes > Myliobatiformes > Myliobatidae > Mobula > Mobula birostris. Next base: position 59,571,830 of record NC_092387.1, on the reverse strand, counting down.
AGAAAAATAGAGGGCTCTGGGTAACTCTAGGTAATTTCTAAAGTAAGTACATGTTCAGCACAGCGTTGTGGGCCGAATGGCCTGTATTGTGCTGTAGGTTTTCTATGTTCCTTATCTTTGTAATGGAGTTCTCCCTGTGACCTTCTGGGTTTCCTCAGGATGCTCAAGTTTCCTCCCACATTCCAAAGATTTACGGTTAGGCTTAGTGTGTTGTGGGCATGCTATGTTGGTGCCAGGGAGAACACTGTTACAAACATTAAAAACAGCAAAGTGCTAGAAATATTGTGCAGGTCAGATAGTGTTCATGGAAATAGATTTAGGCTGAACTATATAATAGCCTACCTTGTCTATCTGAAGCATCAAGGTAATGTGTACAGCTGCCCTTGGGGATATTGCTCCTGTTTAATGCTCTTGATGTGTACAAGACTTAGTGTGCATATGGGAGATGCCACAGGGCAGTACAATCCCAGAAGGCAAGAGGGAAGAATCCATGCCAAAGATTAATAGTTTTATCTAAGTAATGCCTGCTGGCTGGGCAGTAAACATGTGGTTTTTAATAATCCAGAGACAAAGTGATGGGAGGTAGAAACAACATGTAGACAATTTCCCTAATAAATTTTGTAGGACGGCATTATTTCCAGTTAATGGAAATGCACATCTCTTGAATAATTGAGGGACTGTATCCATCACTGGCGAGTTCAGCTGGGATTCTCTCGCTCTGTGATGACCACAGGACCTTCTTTCATCAGATATAGTAACTGATATTCAGCAAGAGTGACTGGGTTTAGTTTTCATCACTTTTTCTGTACATTTGAACAAACATTTATACTCTGTGGCTACTTTATTACGTACAGGAGGTACCTAATGAAATGGCCACTGAGCGTAGTTCCGTATGCTTGTGGTCTTCCGCTGCTGTAGCCTTTCCATTTCAAGGTCTGACATTTTGTGATTTCAGAGATGCTCTTCTGCACACCACTTTTTCACTGCGTGGTTATTTGAGTTACTGTCACCTTCCTGTCAGCTTAAATCATTCTGATCATTCACCTCTGACCTCTTATTGACAAGGCATTTTCACCCTCCAATCTGCCGCTCACTGGATGTTACTTGTTTTTTGCACTATCCTCTGTAAACTCTGTTGTATGTGAAAATCCCAGGAGTTTCTGAGATACTCAAACCACCTCATATAGCACCAACCATCATTCTGTCGCCTAAGTCACTTAGATCACATTTCTTCCCCATTCTGATGTTTGGTTTGAACAACAACAGGACCTCTTGACTATGTCAACATGTCTTATGCACTTAGTCACTGCCATATGATTGGCTGATTAGTTGTTTGCATTAATGCACAGGTGTACCTGATAAAGTGGTCACTGAGTGTCCGTGCATAGCCGACTCCCATCTTCAGCCAAATACCTGTGATGAGCAATCAGTAGTCGGGAATAGTGATAATGTGATGGGAGCTAGTCAAGAGTTCTTGGCAGAAGGGGGGCTTTGTTTACTGTGATTGATGTAGCTGGAGTATTTTTTTATCAATTGGCTTTTCTTTATTCATGAATTATTTACTAACCTTCTGAAGCACAACAGGCAGCAGCATTGTTTTAGTAAATTCCTTGTAATAACTGATGGTTGATTGTAACTGTGTGAATTCAGCTGCTAGCCTCGACTTTACCACCCGCTCCTTCGTAGACTTGAAACACCCTAATTCTCTAATCATCTCTAGTCCTACAATGCTCTGAGATGGCTGTGCTTTTCTAATTCTGACCTCTTATCAATACCTATGAGTAGCCACTTCCATAATTTTGTCCAATGCTTTCTGCTGCTTGTGCTCTTGAGATCTTAAATTCCCATCTTGCTGCTCCCTTCCCCTGTGTGTGTGTGTGTGTGTGTGTGTGTGTGTGTCTTTCTTCCCATTAAGTCATTTCATTAAAAACTAACATTGCTAAAACTTTCTATCATCTGCTTTAATTTCTCCTTGAGCAGCTTGGTAAGAAATGTTGTTTAATGTGATTCAGTGTAAAAACAAGTTTTTATTACTGGTTGGCAATTTGGAGTCAATTCTGAAAGTAAAGACAGAGGCACAAAAGACTGCAGGTGCTGGGATCTGGAGCAACAAACCAGAGTCTGGAAGAACTCAGCAGGTTGAGCAGCATCTGTGGAGGGAAATGGTTCTGAGCTGAAATGCTGCCTGACCCACTAGGTTCCTCTAGCATCTTGTTTGTTGCATTCTGATAGTAGATTTATCAAATTAAATTATATTTATACCAACTGTTTAATTATGGACAAGATGGCACCGGTAAGTGCGACTCTGTGTGTGTCTCCAGTGGAAACTATCAAATATTCCTAAGGCCAGTGATCCAGAACTATACAAAAGGTCCAGGTACCAACTGTGGAAGGCTATTTTAAGAGTAAGAAAGCAATTCTGATTGAAGTTAGAGATGGAATCAGATGCATGTCAGCTCTGGCAAGGTTTTTAGGCCATCACTTCCTACAAAGCAAAACCTAACATCATGAATGGCTGTGATGCTTCACTCCCAGATGAGCTCAACGCCTTTTATGTTCACTTCTAAAGGGTGAATAAAACTACACTTGTGCGAATCTCTGTAGCATCTGATAACCCAGTGATCTCTGCCTCAGAGACCAACATCAGAATGTCTTTCAACAGGGTGAACCCTCGCAAGGCATTAGGCTCTGATGTTGTACCTGGTAAGGCGCTAAAACCTGTGCCAGCCAACTGGCGAGAGTCTTCAAGGACATCCTCAATCTCTCACTGCTGCAGTCGGAGCAGTGAGAGATTGAACTGTCATACCAGTGGTCAACAAGAGCAGGGTGAGCTGCCTCAATGACTGTCGCCCAGTTGCACACAAAACTACAGTGATGAGGTGTTTTGCGAGATTGTTCATGGCCAGAGTCAACTCCTGTCTAAGCAACAATCTGGGCCTGCTGAAATCTGCCTATCGCCACAATAGGTCAATAGTGGATGCAGTCTCATTGGCTCTCTACTCAGCCTTAGATCTATAGTCTATGTAGGTTATACACTACATAGGTTTATAGTCTATGTAGGTTATACACAATAGGCCTGTAGTGGATGCAATCTCATTGGCTCTCTACTCAGCCTCAGATCACCCAGGCAATAGCAATACCTTTGTTAGGCTGCTGTTTATTGACTACAGCTCAGCATTCAACATAATCATACCCTCTGTTCTAATCAACAAGTTCCAAAACTTGGGACTCTGTACCTCCCTTTGCAACTGGATCCTTGACTTTCTCCCCGTACCCTCTGTTCTAATCAACAAGCTCCAAAACTTGGGACTCTGTGCCTCCCTTTGCAACTGGATCCTTGACTTCCTCCCTGGGATACTACAGTCAGTGAGAATCAGAAATAACAAATCCTTCTTGTAGGCAGTCAGCACTAGTGTACCTCAAGGATGTGTGCCTAGCTCACTGTTCTACTCTTTCTACATTCACAACCATGTGTCATCTCTTTAAAAGTGTCACAATGAGCCAAAGTATTTTCAGACTAATTCCTTGTTTTTAAAATTACCGCAGCTGTAAAAATCCTTGCAGCCAATGTGCATGCAGCAGATTCTCGTGAGGGGTGGTGGGGGGGCGGGGGTTTGAAGGGAAAAGCTACAAAAGCATTTCTAAGGACCTCTCCCTCTCTCTGAGGCTTGAGGATAAAATCGGAATTGCAGCACACCTTAATATTGCTGTGGGAGTACCTGTGTAGTCGTTCAAGAGGTGGCTCATTGTCACCTGAAGGGCAGTTAAGGAGTGACAATGAAGGCCACATTTAAGATTTAAAATGTTATTAGCTTCACAGACAACCCTCCACATTGATTAAATAACTCCTGTCTTTAGTAATCAATTTGTAGAATTTCTGTTCCCCAGGGTAAACAAACTCGGCAGGTTTCTATTATGAGTAAACGGACTCTATGGAGTTCATTGCCTGTTGGGTGTAATGGAGCACAGGCTAACCTGATCAGTGAGCAATTACTGAATCAATTAATCCTGTATAAATAAATGGCCCACATACTTGATTTGAATCCTTGCCTTTGTAAATGTGAGCCAGATCTGTCGAGAGGAAATCAATCCATTCACTGCAGGAATATTCTTTCTACTACAATTCAGCTTAAGAGAAAATCAATTTTATGTTCAAGTTAGTAATTGTTAATACTCAGAATTAAAATCACATTTATTATCACTGGCATATATCATGAAATTTGTTTTGCAGTTGCAGTACAGTGCAATACATAAAATATAAATTGCAATAAGAAACTTATACTGTACTTAAAAAAATTAAGTTGTGCAAAAATAGTGTGATAATGTGGTGGGTGGTGTTCATGGGTTCAATATTCATTCAGACATTTGATGGTGGAGAAGAAGCTGTTCGTAAAATGTTGAGTATGTTCAGGCTCCTGTACCTCTTTGATGGTAGCTGTGTTCTGGGGTTTGAGGGTCCGTGATGATGGATGCTTCCTTTCTGAGGCTTCGTCTTTTGAAGATGTCCTAGGTGATGGGGAGGCTAATTGCCATGATGGAGCTGGCTGAGCTTTCACCCCTCTGCAGCTTTTTCTAAGGAGTGGAATTTTTTTTCCTCTGTACACTGGCAAGTTGAGGAGAACTGACCTGTGAAGAGTAGCAGCTATTTTACAATCTTAATATTCTTTAAATTTTCTTCATGAGCTGGTGTACCCTCTGTGAGGTGTGTGAAGTAACAATACTCTGGCATTGTTAATCCCAGTTCTTACTGGATTGGGAATGTTCATGGTGATTTGACATGGGAGCCTTATAGCCAAAAGAAAGAGTGGCTGTCGCCCCACTGGTCTCAGTTTCTTGCTGGTTCTCATTTTCTTAGTCATATATTAAGTTCAATTACAGTGATGTACAGTTGCAAGAAAATGTTTGTGAACCCTTTGCAATTACCTGATTTTCTGCATTAATTATTCATAAAATATGGTCTGATCTTCATTTAAGTCACAATAATAGACAAACACAATCTGCCTAAACTAATAACACACAAACAATTGTACTCATCATGTCTTTATTGAACACATTGTTTAATCATTCAGTCCAGGCTGGAAAAAGTATGTCAGCCCTTATATTTAATAACTTGTAGAACTTTCTTTAGCAGCAATAACCTCCACCAAACGTTTTTTGTAGCTGCTGATCAGACTTGCACAATGGCGAGAAGGAATTTTAGACCACTCCTCCATACAAAACTGTTTCAGTTCATCAATATTTCTGGGATACTTTTTGCAGGTCATGCCACAGCATCTCAATTGGTTTAAGGTCTGGACTTTGACTTGGACAACCCAAAACTCAAATTTTCTTCTTTTTAAATCATTGTGTTGTTGATTTACTCTTATGTCTTAGATCATTGTTTCGTTGTGTCATCAAACTTCCATTAAGCTTCAAGTGACAGACTGCTATCCTGACATTCTCTTGTAAAATGTCTTGATTCAATTTTGAATTCATTGTTCCCTGGACTATTGCAAGCCGTCTAAACCTTCAGGCAGCAAAGCAGCCCCAAACCATGATGCTCCTTCCACCATGCTTCACTGTTAGGATAAGGTTTTGGTGTTGGTGTGCAGTGTCCTTTTTTTTCTCCAAACATAATGGTGTGCATTTCTGCCAGAATGTTCAACTTTTGTCTCATCTATCCACAAAACATTGTCGCAAAAGCATTGTGGCACATTCAGGTGGTCTTTTGCAAGCTTGAGAAATGCAGCAATTTGTTTTTGGGGAGCAGTTGTTTCCTCCATGAGCACCATTCTTGTTCAGTGTTTTTCTTATAGTGGACACGTGAACAGAGACTTTAGCATGTTCTAGAGATTCTTGCAGGTCTTTTGCTGTTACCCTTGGGTTCTTTTTTCCCTCCTTCAGCATTGCATGCTGTGCTCTTGTTGTGATCTTTGTAGAACGGCTGCTCCTACGGAGAGTAGCAACAGGACTGAATTTCCTCCATTTGTAGACAAATTGTCTCACTGTGGGCTGATGAACACCCAGATCTTTAGAAATGCTTTTGTTGCCTTTTCCAGCTTCACGCATCTCAACAATTTTCTTTGAAGATCATCTGAAAGTTGTTTTGATCGAGGCATGAAACGAACAGGCTCTGTCAGTAACCTGACTTGGTGTGTCTTTTTTCTTATAGGGCAGGGCACCTCTGCAAACCCATAACTCTAATCTCATATCTTTGATTGGAACACCTGATTCTAAATAGCTTTTTGTACCCCAGAGGTTCACATACTGTTTTTAGCCTAGACTGTGATTGTTTAAATGGTGTATTGACCAGAAGTACAATTGCATGTGTGCAACTAGTTTAGGCAGATTGCATTTGTCTGTTATTGTGACTTAGATGAAAATCAGACCACATTTTATGAGTAATTAATGCAGAAAACCAGGTAACTGCAAAGGGTTCACAAACTTTTTCTTGCAACTGTCCATACAGTCTATTCTGCTTGCTGCTGGTGGTTTTACGGCATCAATTCTAGTTAACATACTTTTTATTCCCTTTAAATGCATCTATACATTTTATCTCCACAACTCAGTGGTAGAGTGTTCCATATTACAATCACCCAATAGAATAAGAAGTTTCTCGAGTTTTGTTTTTGATTTATTAACAACCATCTAATATTTTTGTACCCAAGTTATTAGCTCTCTCAAAATAAACCAAGTTTGTAAATGGTTAACACACCTTTCCTTCTTTTTAATTCTAACTTTCTGAGAATTACTCCCCCCAGTACTTTGTATCCTGTCTACTTAACTTGCAGTGATTTGTTTAATTCCACTCCTAGATCTTTTTGCTTGTTAATCCCATTCACGCTTTCCCGAAGAGTATGAGGCTTCTGTCTTTCTTGTTACCAAATGTACCACCTTGTAATTAGTAGATGTTTCTTTAAAAGTTTTGATTTCTTCCTTGGATGCTTTATGTCACAAGAGAGTCACCTTGTGCAGTGGTAATCCTCGCCCTTTGAATGAAGAACGGTGTTGCTCTTGTGAAGCTAAAGCTCTTCCAGGCAGGTTTTATTGTACAAATTTCAAAACTGTGGAAACTTTGATGCATCTAGGGCCAACTAAACATTACCCAAAAAGTGAAATACAGGAGTGTTTTTGTTGTTGCTTCATGTACTTTATTCCCAAGTCTTTATAGTTTAGACAACTAGATTTTACACACTTTGGAAAACCTGCTCTGGTCACTACAGCCTTACACGTTTGGATAGGAAACTCCTATTAGAAACACAAGGGATTCTGCAGATGCTGGAAATCGGCAGAAAGACAGAAAATGCTAGAGGGGAATAAACAGTTGACGTTCGAACCAAGGCTCATCATCAGGACCGGAAAGGAAGAAGGCAAAAGCTAGAGTAAGAAGGCGGGGTGAGGGGGAGGTTGTGGTAGAGGAATACAAGCTGACAGGTGGTAGGTGAGACCAGGTGGGGAATGGGGTGAAGTAAGAAGCTGGGAGGGGACTGGTGGAAGACAGGATGAAGAAGAAGGACGAGGAATAGGTGAAGACAATGAACCATGGAAGAAAGGGAAAGAAGAGGTGAACCAGAGGCAGGTAATGGGCAGGATTGAAAGGGTAACCAGAATGATGAATGGTTAAGGCAAATTTACCAGGAAGTTGCAGAAATCAATTTTTATGCCATCAGGTTGGAGGTTACCCAGATGGAGTATGTGTTGCTCCTCTAACTGAGTTTGGGCTCATCATGGCAGCAGAGAAGGCCATTAAGAGACATGTCAGAATGGGAATGGGAAGTCAAATTGAGATGGGTAACCACCAGGAAATCCTGTCGTTTGTGGTGGACAGAGCGAAGGTGCCCAACAAAGCAAAAGTACAAAAACAGAATGCTTGAATGCTGAGTGCAGGTCGGTGGGACTAGGATAGGGTAAGAGTTTGGCATGGACTAGAAAGGTCGAGATGGCCTGTTTCCATGCTGTAATTGTTATATGGTTATATGGTTATTGAAATGCTGTTTAGTACAGATGGCATCTATGAAGAGCTCTGATGAAAAGTCATTGACCTGAAATGTTAACTCTTTGATTCTCTAATACTCAGATGCTGCCTGAGTATTTCCAGCATTTTCCGTGTTTACTTTAGATTTCCAGCATCCACAGTATTTTGCTTTTGGAAGACTTGGTCAGGGTAGGTGGAAACCATGGGCCATCTTCAGAAAGGCTAGAAATTTGCACTGGATATCTGCAATATTTGATTGGAAGGATTGCATTCATCATTTCTTGGGTGTGGGTAAAAGCATGGTACTTTAACTGTTAACTCAAAGTTGCTAAAACTGGTTTGGGATAGTAAGTTATGCTGTGTTGGCACCAGAAGCTAATTTCTTTAATCTGGTTGGAGCCAAGAGATGTAAAAGAGTGGAAGTCTTGATGAATTGCCTTGGCTTGAAATGTCAACTGTTTATTAACCTCCGTAGATGCTGCCTGATCTGCTGAGTTCCTCCAGCATTTTCTGTGTAATGTTTGAATTTCCAGCACCTTCAGAATCTCTTTAAGAGTCAAAGGAACTGGCTTTCCTTTTGCCACCGGGCAGTATTCACAAGTTACAAGTCTCGATGTAATGAGTACTGGAGGGGACTTGTTGGCACTTTCTGGTTGTAATTTTGATATGCCCTATTCTATTGTCAATTCAAAGTATGTCAAATTAAAGGTGAAAGCACCATTGTCTCACCTTTGTTAATCTGTTATTATTTCCTTTTTTAAATAAAAACAAATGTCTTGAATGCATTGCAAAGGATTTGTGTAATAAACGACAGACTTAATCTGAGTGTACCTGTTTTCCTTCACAGGCTGTCCCAGAGATGACTGCTCTTCTGGATAAGTAATTCTAAGGCTTTACAGTTAGGTGAAATGGATACCAGATCGTGAATTGGACCTGTACAACGTGCATATGATGTGCTGACAATGCATCTATCAATACTGAACATTACTTTGATGCACATGGTGTCCATCTCTATCAATGCAATCAACTGATTCCACTTGATTTACTTTATAACCCATTAGATTAAGGTTACAGAATTGGAATGCTACCTGTTTTTGCACCATTCCAAGAAATCGGTGCCCACATCCTCTAGTCCTGGATCCCGTCAAACCTACTTTGGTGATAATTCTTGAGTATGCCTGGAACTGTTATCTTCCTTTTAGAGTAAACTCAGCATCTTCCTAACAAACTGTGGCAACAATTTAAGAATACCAGGAAATTTTCGGGTTGCTTTCAAGGACATTTAGAGCAAGAGCATTAATTTTCATTTGAGAACACAAGCATTTAAGGGTATATCTTGGGTCTGGTATTCTTATCTCATTGATAACACTAGGGGGAGAGGCTCTGATTATTGAAGGCTATTTCACTGCCCTGGCCACAAGAGCAAGTTGTCCCATCACAATTCAGAAGTCCTATAGAGAGTTCCATAAATAGTATTGCACTGCAGGAAGACACAGCAGCTCAGCTTAACCTCCATGTCACACCAGTTATTTGGTTACTGTGGAAGGTTACTGTAAATGGAAGGAAAACAATTGCAGAAAAGTGCAGAATAGCCAAGAGCCAAGACGGCTCTGTTGGGAAAAGTTTGAGATTTGGTAATGCAAGGGCACAGTTGTGCTGCAGGGTTTCTGGAAGGAACTGCAGAAGGAACGAGAAGGAAACCAAGTAATTGTTTGATTGTTAAATAATTTAAGAAAAAATTATCCTTTGCAATTTTTATGGTAACCAGCCAAATACTATTTGGAAATAAACTGTATGGCTACTCTTGTGTATCTGTGTTCTCAGATAATCAGTACCACCAACACACAAATAAAGCAACTTGTTATTTACCAAGTATCACCAGACTCTACAAGCATAAATAGTCATACTCAGAGTCATAGAACACGACAGCACAGAAACGGGCCCTATGGTACATCTATCTGTGCCAAATTATTAATCTGCCTAGTCCTAGTGACCTGCATTTGAACCATAGCCCTGGATACTCCTCCCATTCATGTAACTATCCAGGTTTATCTTAAGTATTGAAATCGAATTCACATCCACTATTTCTGCTAGCAACTCGTTCCACACTCTCGCCAACCTCTGAGTGAAGAAGTTCTCCTTATGTTCCCCTTAAACATTTCACCTTTCACAGTTAACCCATGACCTCTACTTGTAGTCTCACCCAAACTTTGTGGACAAAGCCTGCTTGCATTTACCCTATCTATAACCCCTCACAATCAAACCTCAATCAATCAAATCTCCCCTCAGTCTTCTACGTTCTAGGGAATAAGATCCTTACCTATTCAACCTGTCCCTGTAATTCAGGTCCTCAAGTCCTGGCAATGTCCTTGTAAATTGGAGAAAAATGGAAGGAGTAATGGCAGCTGGTGATCAGCAGATGGGGTCCAAATATAGGAGACTTCATGTGGAATTTTGCCATGTTCCATCAAGAGTTTTTATATGCAGCTCAATTAAATTGTTTCTTTGTTGAACCCATTAAAAAAAGGTTTAAGACACAGCTATTCCTTGATTTTATGAAAGGGATGCATTTCTGGAAAGTGGTTTGTTAGCGAACTGGCATAAATCACGAAGGCTGAGCTCATTGCAAACTCTTATTCCCAAGCAGGAAGAATAGTGTGCTATTTGTTACAATTAGAGCAACACACACACAAAATGGAGCAACCCATCAGGTCAGGCAGCATCTAAACAGTCAATATTTCAGGCCAAGTGAGCAGAAGTAGTACAAAGAGGAGGGGTAGGAGCAGGAACTGTCAGGTGATAGGTGAATTAGAGAGGGGGCAGGGTGGAAGAGAAATTGGTAAGTGAAGCTGGGAGATGATAGGTCTGAGAGGCAAAGAGCTAAAAAAAAAAGACGGAATCTGGTGCAAGACAGGTCACAGAATAAAGGGGAGTTGGGAAATCAGACAGAAAGGTGGTGGGCAGATCATGAGGGAAGAGGGATAAAGGGGCCACAGGGATGAGGGAAAAAAGGGGGATGGTCAGGAAAGAGCTTTACTGGGAATTAAAGAAATAGATGTTTTTGCCATCAGGTTGGAGGCTACCCAGATGGAATATGAGATATTGCTCCTCCAATTTGTGTCAGTGTAGGAATAGAAAGTGGAATTAAAATAGATGGCCATGAGGAAAGACTGGCTGGTGCGGCAGTCAGAGTGGAGATGCTTGACTCTGTCAAGTCTCATCGAAGTAGAGAAGGCTACATCAGGAGCACCAAACACAATAAATAACACCGAAGGATTGATGTCCTTCATATGGAAGTGCTATCTCGGGCCCCGAATAGTGGTGAGGGAAGGTTCTAGTGGCAGGTGTAACACTTAGCATGACATGTGCCAAGCGGACAACCCTACTATTGGTGGAATCAAAGATGGCAATAAATCGGTATCTAGGAGGGAGATTGGAAATCTGGTTGAGTGATGCCTCAACAACAGCCTCTCACTCATGTCAATAAAACTATAGAGCTGATTATCGACTGCAGGAGGAAGAAGCTGGAGGTTCATGAGCCAGTCCTCATAGGGGAACAGAGGTGATGAGGATTAGTAGTTCTAAATTTCTTGGTGTTATAATGATTTGTCCTGGGACCATCAAGAAACTGCTGTCATTAAGAATGTATGACAACACTTCTTAGAAGTTTCTATAGATTCAGCATGTTACCAAAAACTTGGACAAACTTCTATAGATGCCCAGTAGAGAATGTCCCAGCTGGTTTCATCATGGTCTGGTATGGAAACACGAATGCCCAGGCATGGAAAAGACTACAGAAAGTGGTGGATATAGCCCAGTCTATTAGAACAAAGCCCTCCCCACCAAGAAAACTGCATCCATCATCATAGACCTCCACCGTCTAGGACACGCCCTCTTCTCACTACTACCATTGGAGAGGAGATACAGAATCCTTAGATTACACACAATCAGGTACAGGAACAACCATCAGGCTCTTGAACTAGCGTGGATAACTTAACTCAACTCTTAAACTGATTCTGCAACCTACAGACTCGCTTTCATGGACTCTTTACAACTTATGTCCTCAATATTATTTTGAATTGCTATTTGCTTTTTTTTTGCTCATTGATTGTCTGTTTTCATAAAATCCTATTGCATTTCATTTTTCATGTAACTATCTGCAAGAAAATGACCCCATGGTAGTATATTGCAGCAGACAGTATATAAACTGTGAACTTCTGCTATCTCCAACAGGATCTCACCAGCAGGCACTTCTTCCCCTCCCCTCCTCTCCTCACTTTCCGCAGCCTCTCCACAACTTCTTTGTCTGATTGTTCCTCCCCATTGCTACCCTTCTGGGTACTTATCCCTGCAATGTGACTTCCAGCTTCTCGCATCATTCCTTTATTCCCCCACGGCCACCCGCTTCCCCCATCCTTTTATTCTTGCTTCAGCCCCATTCCTTTCTAGTCCCGATGATGGGTCTCTGGCCTGAAATGTCGACTGTCTATTCTCCTCCTCAGGTATTGCCTGACCTGCTGAGCTCCTCCAGCATTTTGTGTGTGTTGCACAAGATTTCCAGCATCTGCAGAATCTCTTGTGCTTATGATTTGTAAAGGGTATCGGTGAAATGACCTGTAGTTTTTCTTCAGAAACGAGCTACTACAGATACTGGAAAATATGAATTAAACACTGGAAATACTCAGCAAGTCGGTAGCATCAGTGGAAAAAGAAACAGTCAACTTTCAGCTCAATAGCCTACCATCACATTGTAGTTATAAGTCGTGGACAAGCAAAGATTCCTTAGCCGTTAAGAACCAAAGATTATCAAAATGAATGGGGTAGAGATTAAACTGGGGGATTAGAGTCTGGTCCTCCTATTCCATTGGAAACCATCCTTCAAAAGGCCTCTTCAGTCAGTACTCGATTCCTACTGCTGACTCAGCACGTGGCTTCTGCAAAGGGCAAGTGTGAATGATGGTAACATACTCCATAAAATTAATGAATCGGACAACAGGAACTTGAGATCTTGACTGACATTCTCAATCTAAATAGAAATACACTTTAAGTGAAATCGTTGCCATAAGGGGACAGTAATGTAGCGTAGGAGTTGGTGTAACGCTTTATAGCACCAGCAACCCAAAATCAATTCATGCTGCTTTCTGTAAGCAGCTTGCATGAACTCCCTGTTATTAGGCTGGTTTCCCCTGGGTGCTCCAGTTTCCTTCCATATTCCAAAGACATGCTGGTTAGCAGGTTAATTGGCCACATCGGTGTACCTGGGTGGCACGGGCTCATCGGGCCGGAAGTTACCATGTTGTATCTATAATTAAAATAATTGATAACCTATCCATTAGCAAGTCCACATGTAGATGGACATGCTAGAGGCAGGAATCATGTTCCCAACGTTGGGGGAGTCCAGAACCAGAGGTCACAGTTTAAGAATAAGGGTTAGACAATTTAGAATGGAGTTGAGGAAAAACTTTTTCGCACAGAGGGTTGTGGTTCTGTGGAATGCTGTGCCTCAGAAGGCAGTGGAGGCCAGTTCTCTGGATTCTTTCAAAAAAGAGTTAGATAGAGCTCTTAAAGATAGCGGAGTCAAGGGATATGGGGAGAAGGCAGGAAAAGGGTACTGATTGTGGATGATCAGCCATGATCACAGTGAATGGTGGTGCTGGCCCGAAGGGCTGAATGGCCTACTCCTGCACCTATTGTCTACCGTCTATGGTCTAGATTCTCAATCCAAAAAGTCGATTTGCATCTCCCTCCATAGATGCTGCCTGACCCTCTGAGTTCCTCCAGCATCCTAGATTCCAGAATCTGCAGTCTCCTCTGGAAACGTTTGTTATGGGAATAATCTGTCCCTTGACAATTTGTGACTTGTGAAGAGCGGTGGCAAATTGCATTTCATTTTATCACACCTGAAGTGCAGTTATTTCATTGTCTGTTATGCATTCAGGGAAGCTCCGGGATTGTGAGAAAATGCCACATAAATGCAAGTCTCTTAGTTCCTTAAACATCTGTGGTAGAAAGTTACTCGATGTTTACCTCCACTAAGCCCTGAAAGTTCAGCAATAGCAAATGAAGGCATTCTTTAATAAGACAAAAGACATAGTACTGTGAAGAAGTATTAGGCACATATACAGTATATAGCTGGAGTGCCTAAAACCTTTGCACAGTACTGTATTTGTCAACGGGGAGCAGAGAGTGAGTTTCTAAATCTGGAGGGAGCACAGGATTTTGGGAAAGGTGAGGATGGAGCACCGTGGAAGGGATGTGAGACACGTGGCAGAGAAGGAGTGCCAGGGGTGGAAGGTGGTGCAGGTGCAGTCACACCCAGCCCTGAGACACCAGGCAAGGTCATTTGATTCCAAACCATCGGTTTATTGATCATTACAGAATGTCTCTGGTGCTTCCTGCTCCCCCTTTTCTCAACCACGATTCCCCTCTCTCTGCCCCCTACCCACTGTCAGTCCCCAGTAGAGACCCATATCTGGGTCAGGTTTTTCATATGTCATGAAACTTGTTTTTTTTTTTGGCAGCAGTACAGTGAAATACATAAAATTACTACATTGGTGTGCAGAATTCTAGGCTTATATATATATGTGCCTAGCCCAAGACATTTGCATAGTACTGTAGGAGCAGAATTAGGCCATTTTGCCCATTGAATCTACTCCACCAAGCAATCATAGCTGATTTATTATCCCGCTCAAGCCCATTCTCCTGCCTTCTCCCCGTAACCTTTGACACCCTTACTAATCAAGACCATAAGACAGAGGAGCAGAATTAGTCCATTCAGCCCATCGAGTCCACTTCACCAATTTCATCGTGGCCAATCCTGGATCCCATTCAACTCCATACATCTGCCCTCTCACCATATCCCTTGATGCCCCAACCAATCAGGAATCTCAACTTCTGCTTTGAATATGCCCACCGACTTCACCTGCACCGCAGTCTGTGGCAAAGCATTCCACAGATTCACCACTCTTTAGCTGAAGAAATTACTCCTTACTTCTGTTCTAAAAGGTTTCCCCTCAATTTTGGGGCTGTGCCCTCCATTTCTGGATACCCCCACCATCCTCTCCACATCCACCTTATCTAGTCCTTCCAACATTCGGTAGGTTTCAATGAGATTCCCCCTGCATTCTTCTAAATTCCAGTGACTACAGGCCCAAAGCTATCAAAAGTTCCTCATATGTTAACCCCTTCATTCCCAGAATAATCTTTGTGAACCTTCTCTCGAATCTCTCCAATGACAATAGATCCTGTCTGAGATATAGTGCCCAAAACTGTTGACAGTACTCCAAGTGCGGCCTGACTATTGTCTTATAAAGCTTCAGCATTATCTCCTTAATCAAGAACCTGCCAACCTCTTCTTTAAATACAGTATATCAAATGACTTGGCCATCTGTGGTTAGGAATTCTACAGATTTACTGCCCTCTGGCTAAAGAAATCTCCTTATCTCTGTTCCAAAGGCACATCCTTGTGCCCTCTAGTCCTAGAACCCACTATAGGAAACATCCTCCCCACATCTATCTAAGCCTTTCAATATTCAATGGGCTTCAGTGAGATCCCCCCTTACTCCAAACTCCAGTGATTACAGTCTCAGAGTCATCTGATGCTCCTTTCATTCCTGGGATCATTCTTGTGAACTTCCTCTGGAACCTCTCCAGTGCCTGCACATTCTTCCGAAGATATGTGGCCCAAAACTGCCCGTAATACTCCAGGTATATGAATATTCCATGTGTCTTCTGTGGCGTTGCACACACAGCTTCCACTTGCAGTAACTTGGTACCATTCATCAGCAACAGATCTGCCCAAGGTCTTGTGTGAGAGCATTGTCAAACAAAAGCTGTATATTGGAGCAGAGCAATGTGGAGGCCAGGTTGTTGGATGTATTTAAGGCAGAGCTTGATAGGTTCTTGATTGGACACGGCATCAAAGGTTACGGGGAGAAGGCCAGGGAGTGGGGCTGAGGAGGGCAAAAAATGATCAGCCATGATTGAATGGCAGAGCAGACTTGACAGGCCAAATGGCTGATGGCATGAACATTGACTTCTCAAACTTCCGCTAATGCCCCACCTCCCCCTCGTACCCCATCCGTTATTTATTTATATACACACACATTCATTTTCTCTCTCTCTTTTTTCTCCCTCTGTCCCTCTCACTATACCCCTTGCCCATCCTCTGGGCTTCCCCCCTCCTCCTTTTCTTTCTCCCTAGGCCTCCTGTCCCATGATCCTCTCATATCCCTTTTGCCAATCACCTGTCCAGCTCTTGGCTCCATCCCTCCCCCTCCTGTCTTCTCCTATCATTTCGGATGCCTCCTCCCCCTCCCACTTTCAAATCTCTTACTAGCTCTTCTTTCAGTTAGTCCTGATGAAGGGTCTCGGCCCGAAACGTCGACTGTACCTCTTCCTATAGCTGCCTGGCCTGCTGTGTTCACCAGCAACTTTTATGTGTGTTGCTTGTAATTTTGCTCCTTAATTGGTTTCATGGTCTGAAGAGCTAAGTTTCGGGCTGAGACCCATCATTAGGACTCTTGACCTGACCCTGCTGAGTTCCTACAACATTCTGAGTGTGGTACTCTGGATTTCTAGCATCTGTAGAACCTCTTGTGTTTATACTAGAGCAGAGGTTTTTTAAAAGGAAATAGAAGAGATTTAGGAAGTCAGGACTTTAAGGCCTCTGTGGCTAATGGAAGAGAGATTAATGTCTGAGGAAGAGGCACACACAAAATGCTGAGGAAGGACCTGAGCATGTCAGGCAGCATTTATGGAGGAAATTGAACAGTCAATATTTCAGGCCACGGGTGGGGGGTGGGGGGAGAAAGCTAGAATAAAGGAATACGGGAAGGAGCAGAAGCTGGT
The DNA here is from genome assembly GCF_030028105.1 of Mobula birostris. Lineage (NCBI taxonomy): Eukaryota > Metazoa > Chordata > Chondrichthyes > Myliobatiformes > Myliobatidae > Mobula > Mobula birostris. The sequence goes on along the minus strand of NC_092387.1, from coordinate 59,555,026 downwards.
GAGTGATAGCTGAATTCTGGTGAGAGGTAAGACAGGAGGGTGGGGAAGGGGGCCTCTAAAAGAAATGATGTGAGAAGCTGGGAGGTGATCAATGGGATCTGATCGGAGAAGACAGTAGACCTTGCAATATTCATCAGCTCTGGAAAGTAAAGGGACAGAAACCAAAGCGAAAGAGTAGGGGTGGACTGAGAGTTAGAGATAGAGGTTTGAAAACAAGCGTGCGAGGAATGTTAAAATCTAGAGATTGAATCGATCATAGTAAATTAGGATGTAACTTTGAAGTCTCAAAGAAATGAAATATCTGAGTAAAAACCTTTCTAACGTTTTTAAAAAAATTCCTCCATGGGAATTTGTTTTTTCCCTTGGAGAAAGAAGGGTTTATTTATTGATTTAATTTACACTCAGTGGTCACTTTATTAGGTACGCCTAATCATTAATACAAATATCTAATGAGCCAATCATGTGGCAGCAACTCAATACATAAAAGCATGCAGACATGGTCAAGAGGTTCAGTTGTTATTCAGACTAAACATCAGAATAGGGAAGAAATGTGATCTAAGATACTTTGACTGCAGAATGATTGTTGGTGCCAAACTGCTAATCTCCTGGGAATTTCACACACAACAGTCTCTAAAATTTACAGAGAATGGTGCAAAAACAGTAAATATTTAGTGAATGGCAGTTCTGTGGACAAATACACTTTGTTAATGAGAGACGAGAAAATCTACAGATGCTGGAAATCCAGAGCAACACAGACAAAATGCTGGAGGAACTCAGCAGGCCAGTGTGCATCTGTGGAAAAGAGTAAACAGTCAATGTTTTGGGCCAAGACCCTTCATCAGGATTGGAATAAAAGATGAGAAGTCAGAGCAAGAAGGTGGGGGGAGGGGAGGAAGAAGCACGAGGTGGCAGGTGATAGGTGAAACCGGGGATGGGGAGGGGGAGGGGTGAAGTAAAGAGCTGGGAATTGATTGGTGAAAGAGATAAAGGGCTGGAGAAAGAGGAATCTGATAGGAGAGGGTGGAAGACCATGGAAGAAAGGAAAGGGGGAAGAGCACCAGAGGGAGGTGATGGGCAGGTAAGGAGATAGCTGAGAGAGGGAAATGGGAATGGGGACTGGTGAAGTGGGGTGGGGCAATTACCAGAAGTTCAAGAAATCAATGTTCACGCCATCAGGTTGGAGGCTACCCAGACCGAATATAAGGTGCTTCTCCTCCAACCTGAGTGTTAATGAGGGAGGTCTGAGGAGAATGGCCATATTGATTCAGATTAACAGGAAGGCAACGGTACTCAGATAACCATGTATTACAACATTGGTGTGTAGAAGAGTGTCTCTGAACAGACAAGATGTTGAAATTTGAAGTGGAGGGCTACAGCCACAGAAGGCCAAGAATGTACACTGAGTGGCCAGTTAATTAAGTGATGACTGAGTGTAAATTTTGCCTCTGGCAGAAGTAAAATAACCTTGGGGAGGTATGAAAATGGAGAAGGAAATGGAAAACAAGGGTACAAGTGAAGGAAAGTCAAGATTCTGGACTGAAAGGCAAACTTATACACACCGGAAGGTGTTAAAGCTGACAGACTGATAGTGCCGGATAGTGCTGGCAAAATTGCATGGTTGGGGTTTGGTCAAGGAATAGGGATATTGCAAATGAGAAAGTAAACCTGGCAAGACAGGATAAAATAAAGGAGGATAAAATCTTCCATCTGAAAAGATTTTGGAAGGTTTATCTGGGTTTGTTGATCTGACTTGACGAAGTGAAATATGTCACAGCCTAACAGTGATTCCGTGTTAGGAGTCATCATAGTGCACTACAACACAGAACAAGGCCCTGCAGCCCATCTGGACCACGGTAGCACAGCAGTTACTGTGATGCTGACGCAGCTCCATGTGTCAGGGTTCGGAGTTCGGTTGCGGCGTTCTCTGTAAGCAAGTTTGTACGTTTCTTCCCGTGTGTGCATGGGTTTCCTCCAGGTGCTCTGGTTTCCTCCCACAGTCCAAAGATGTACCGCCCAGAAGGGCCTGTTTCCACACTGTATCTCTGAATAGTCTGTGCCGAACTATTGTTCTGCATAATCCCATTGAACTGCAGCTGGATCAGAGCCCACTGTACCCCTGCTACCCATTTACTTATCCAATTTTATCTTAAAATCGAACCTGCATCCACCACTTAAAATCGAACCTGCATCCACCACTTTCGCTGGCAGCTCGTTCCACACTTCCACCACTCTCTGAGTAAAGAAGCTCCCCGTCAGGTTCCCCTTAAACATTTCACTGATAAAAACCTCAGCCAAATCTGATCGCTATCATAATCCTCCTCCCTCTGGTTTGTTGTGATGAATGATATTTCGGCAGCTTCTTGTTTTTAACAGAGTGCATTCTAAAAGTCGAGGCTAGGTGCCCGTGCATTAAGTCAGGTGGGACAATGCTCTTCATCTGAACTCTCAAACACAGCGAAATTTCATATTTTATTTTCCTTCAGTCAATGTGAGACATAGTTCATTGTCTCCTGCTCTGGCATTAAGCTGGTGAATCTGGTAGCCTCTTCAGACAAGATGTAGCTGGTGTTAGCTGGGTGTCCAAAGGAATCTTTCAGGATAATGATTTAGTGTATAGTAGACTGAAGTAGTCATAAATCTCTAAAAGAGAGAAGAATTGTTTGGTACAGAAAATCAAAAGCAAATGCTGGAATATATAACATAAAGACCATTCGACATAGGAACAGAATTAGGCCATTTGGCTCATCACTTCTACTCCGCCAATCCTTTATGGCTGATTTATTACCCCTCTTCCTTCCATTCTCCTGCCTTCTCCCAGTAGTCTTTGACACCCTTACTAATCAAGAACCTACTGAATATCGAAAGGCCTGGATAGAGTGGACAAGGGGAAGATGTTTGTAATAGTGGGAGAGTCTAGGACCTGAGGGCACAGCTGCAGAACACAAGGATGTCCCTTCAGAACAGAGATGAGGAGGAATTTCTTCAGTCAAAGGGTGGTGAACCTGTGGAATTCATTGCGAGAGATAGCTGTGGAGGGCAAATATTTAAAGCAGTGGTTGATAGGTTCTTGACTAATAAGGACGTGAAAGGTTACAGGGAGAAGGCAGGAGAATGGCCTTGAGAGGGATAATAAATCAGCCCTGATGGAATGGTGGAGTAGACTCGATGGACTGAATGGCCTACTTGTGCTCCTATGTCTTATGGTCTTAAAGCAAAATAATGGAAAAATTCAGCAGGTCAGGCAGCACCTGTGGATAAAGATACGGAGTTAAATTTCCAAGTCAAAGGCCCTTCAAACTTTAACACTGTACTTTGCACAGATGCAGGACTACTGAGTGTATCCAACAGTATAAGAGGAAGCAGTTTGGCCCATCGGACGCTGTTGGCTCTTTGAAAGAGGGGTTTGGTCGATTGCATTCCTCTAAACTTTTCCTTTTTTGTAAGTTACTTCTGGATCTAGGTAGTGCACTATAGAACACAATCTTTTGTGTGAAACACCCTGGTTTCCTCGGCTGCATAAGTCCAGGAAAAACACTCTCAAGTCCTGCCAAACTCATGAGCTTGAGACGGCTCGTCCCACTCCAAACCCTGGTTTGTGTGGATGCTGTGTCATTTGCTACCCTGTTACAAATTAGTGCCATGAAAATGACAGACAGTACACTGCATACAATTAAAGGAATTATATTTATGAATCTTAACTTAATTAAAGGGTTAGTAAAGAATAACAAACGGAAAAGGGCCCATTCTAATTAAACAGTCAAACGTGCACAATTTGGAACTCATCTTGAACTTCTCTGTCACTCACGCGCTGAGTCCTTGGTCAATGTGAAAGAACACACCACCTTCCGAACGTCACTTGCAATCCATCTCGAACAAACGGGACTACTGGATTGCATACTGCGACCGGTTGTTCTCAGCATCTTCTCTCTCCATCTCGCGCCGAACACAAGCCCAGGACCAACCTTATTTTCCCTCACCGAGAAAACCTCCTGCTAATTGGATGGCACACATTCCACATCATCCCTTATCTTTAACCCAAAGAGGCTGAAAGCAGAACAAACTGCTCTTACAAAGCTGCTAAATGAAATACCTACAGCAGAACAGTAAAGATGTGAACCAGGGCATTACATGTATTTGAAGAAAATCTCCTTTCTCTCAGGTTCCATTGCTAGAACTTGGAAGAAAGTACAACAAAGAATTCTTGATGCTGATGCTGAAATGATACACTTGGGAAGGTTGAACCTGAAGGATGGTCAAACTCGAAACTGCCAACAGGGACACTGTTCAAGCTGCCATTTTGTGTATTTAATGACTTCTTTCCAACATCAGTTATTCTGACCGAATTCTTCATAAGATCTTCTCAAATGCTTGAAGAGTTGCTAAATAGCAACCCAGCCTTCAGGGAGCTTATGTTCCCAAACCATTGAGCTAAATGAATGGAAAGCTCCTGGATATAATTTCCAAGTCAGTGCTGAGTCTGCTAATCTGGTTAAGGATTGTGGTGCAGTTGCAATTAAGTTTGTACCCATTGCTGCCAGAAAACACAACAAGGAATTGTTGATGCTGAGCTGAAGTGATTCACTTTGCAAGATAAAATATGAAGGCAAAATACAAGATTGATGGGAGGTTCTTAACAGTGTGGAGGAAAAGTCGGATCTTGGCGCCCACATCCATAGATCCTTCAAGGTTGCCATGCAAGTTGATTAAGAAGGTAGGTGGTGTTTTGGCCTTCATTAGTCAGAGGATTGAGTTCAAGAGCCGTGAGGTAATGTTGCAGCTCTATAAAACTCTGGTTAAACCACACTTGCAGTATTATGTTCAGTTCTGGTCACCTGATTATAGGAAAGATGTGGAAGCTTTAGAGAGGGTGCAGAGGAGATCTACCAGGATTCTGCCCGGATTAGAGAGCATGTCTTAATGAGGATAGGCTGAGCAAACTAGGGCTTTTCTCTTCTGAGCGAAGGAAAATGAGAGGAGACTTGAATGGGTGTTTAAAAGTCTTTGGGGGTTGACGATCATGTTGCCATTCTTTTTTTTTCTTGGTTTCATGGCTATCTAGAGAAGAAGAATTTCAGAGGTATGTACTTTGATAATAAATAAACCTTTAATTCCTTTGAATCTTTTGAAGATGTTAAGAGGTATTGATAGAGTAGACAGCCTGTGCCTTTTTCCCAGAGTGGAAATGGGAAATATGAGGGGGGGAGGTATCAGAGGTAAGTTTTTTACACGGAGAGTGGTGAGTGCATGGAATGCACTGCCAGGGATGGTAGTAGAGGCAGATACATTAAGGGCATTTAAGAGAATCTTTGATAGGAACGTGGATAAAAGAAAAATGGAGAGCCATTTGGGACAGAAGGGTTTGATTGATCTTAAAGTGAGTTAAAAGGTCGGCACATTGTCAGCTGTAGGGCCTGTACTACACCGTGCTGTGCTGTGCTGCTCTATACTGTGGGTTCGTATGTGTGGCCTTTTAAGTAGCAGGTAGAATGGTGTAGGAAATCAAGGTTTCACAGTGGTTTCAGGTGACGCAATGTATATGGAGGGACCGCCATTAAGGAATCAATTAGGTAAAAAACTATGGGCTGATTAGCTATGACATTTCCCCATTTTCCACTTGTACAGTAACTGGCTAGTTTCCCTCACCTATGCTCAGAAGGCCCAAGCTGAATTTCATTCATCTGGGGAAGATTGAAGTCCTGGACTTCCTGTTCAGCTACTGAATGGTGCTAAGTTTCTGACATCAACAATTAAGCAAATGTACCATTGAGCCAAGAGGCATTTTTCTGCTTGAAGTGTATTTGCTGTTAACATTATGGTCTACACAGGATTTGAGCCACATTACGGGGTTGGACAAGGACCTGGTATCAGGTGAGACTATTTACTGCTAGTTGTGCTTTTGCAGTGGTGGATTTCAAAGGGTTAAGTTGTGACAATGTGGGACTGTAATATTTAAAGTGGTGATTACTTGCAGTCAGACTGCATGCTAAATATAGACCATGTGTCCTGCCTTCATTAAAATAGAAGTTTCAGAGTTGTATATGGATGCATGCTTTGATAATAAATGAACCTTAGAATCATTTTTATTGTCAATAAAACTTATTCAACTGTTTTAGCAAATGCTGACTGTGGTGGATAAGGCTCAGTGTTAGTCCCTGATGAGGTTGCTGCATTTTAAGCAGTTACACTTACAAGAACATAAAGACATAGGAGCAGAATTTGGCCATTTGGCCCATCAAGTCTGCTCTGGCAAAGAACATAGAGCAGTACAGCATAGTACAATCCCTATGACCCACAATGTTGTGCCAACCTTTTTAACTTACTCCAAGATCAATATAACTCATCTCTTCCACATCGCCCTCCATCTTTCCTTCATCCATCAACTCGTAAATTTCTCTGATGTATCTGCCTCTACCACCAGCCCTAGCAGATCATTCCATCCGTACACCACTCTGTTAAAAAAAAACCTACCTCTGATGAACCAAACAAAAAATCTGGGAAATTTGTTATGAAAGATTGTCTGAGTTGTTCGTTTTTATTTAGAAGAAGAGATGCTGAAAGGAGCCTTAATAGTGCATATAAAACAGGGAAGCCTTTGTCAGTTTTAAAGACCAGACCAAATTCCAAAAATAGTGATGTCAACAGTCAGGAGTCAAGGTTTTCCAGTGGTTGGAGCAGAGTTAAAGAGCTCAGGAGAAAGAAATTTTGCCTAAAGAACGGTTTTGTCTGGAACTTGCCACAGTATATGAGGGATTGAAACCTAACACACTTAACCTTCACTGTGGAAGACTCTAGCAGTGTGCCAGATGTTGAAGGGTGTGAGGGGAGAGAAGTGGGTGCAGTTACTATTACAAGGGAGAAGGTGCTCAAAAAGCTGAAAGACCTAAGGGTACGTAAGTCACCTGGACCAGATGAACTGCACCCGAGGATTCTGAAGGAGGTAGTGATAGAGATTGTGGAGGCATTAGTAATGAGCTTTCAAAATTTATTGGACTCTAGCATAGTGCCAGATGACTGGAAAATTGGAAATGTCACTCCACTCTTTAAGAAAGGAGGAAGGAAGCAGAAAGGAAATAGTTGACCTGTTAGCCTGACCTCAGTGGCTGGGTAGATGTTGGAGTCAATTGTTAAGGGTGAGGTTATGGAGTATTTGGTGACACAGGAATTGAATTGAATTGACTTTATTTCTTACATCCTTCACATACATGAGGAGTAAAAATCATTACGTTATGTCTCCATCTAAATGTGCAATGTGCAATCATAGTAATTTATAATAACTTATAATAAATAGAACAGTCAATGTAGTTTAGAATATACTCAAATCAGCGTGAGTTCATCAGTCTTGGACAAGCTAGGACAAATTCAGAATGGTTTCCTTTAGGGAAAATCTGGCTTGATGAACATATTGGAATTCTATAAGGAGATTACATGTAAGATACACAGATAAAAGGGGTGCCGTGGATGTTGTATATTTGGACTTTCAGAAGACCTTTGACAAGGTGCCACACATAAGGCTGCTTACCAAGTTAAGAGCCCATGGTATTACAGAAAAGTTACTGGCATGGTTAGAGCATTGGCTGATTGGATCCTTTTTTGGTTGGCTGCCAGTGGCTAGTGGTGTTCCACAGGGGTTGGTATTGGGACCGCCTCTTTTTATGCTGTATATCAATGTTTTGATAATAGAATAGATGGCTTTTTTGCCAAGTTTGCAAATGATACAAAAATTGATGGAGGGGCAAGTAGTATTGAGGAAACAGGTAGGCTGCGGAAGGAATTAGGAGAATGGGCAAAAGAGTGGCAAATGAAATGCAATGTTGGAAAATGCATGGCCATGCACTTTGGTAATAGAAATAAGTGTGCAGACTATTTTCTAAATGGGGAGAAAATCCAAAAATCTGAGATGGAAAGGGACTTAGGAGTCCTTGTAAAGAACACCCTAAAGGTTAATTTGCAGGCGGAGTTGGTGGTGAGGAAGGCAAATGCAATGTTGACATTCATTTCAAGCAGTCTAGAATACAAGAGCAGGGATGTGATGCTGAGGCTTTATAAGGCACTGGTGAGACCTCACCTTGAGTATTGTGAACAGTTTTGGGTTCTTCAACTAAGAAAAGATGTGCTGGCATTGGAGAGGGTCCAGAGGAGGTTCACAAGGATGATTCTAGGAATGAAAAGGTTATCATATGAGGAACATTTAATGGCTCTGGGTCTGTACTCGCTGGAATTTAGAAAGATGAGGGGGGGATCACATTGAAACCTCTCAAATGTTGAAAAGCCTAGACACCGTAAATGTGGAAAGAATGTTTCCCATGGTGGGGGAGTCTAGGACAAGAAGGCACAGCCTCAGGCTGGAGGATGTCCATTTAAAACAGAGATGTGGAGAAATTTCTTTAGCCAGAGGGTGGTGAATTTGTGGAATTTATTACCACAGGCAGCTACAGAGGCCAGGTCATTGGATGTACTTAAGGCAGAGCTTGATAGATTCTTGATTGGACATGGCATCAAAGATTATGAAAAGGAGGCTGGAGAGTGGGGCTGAGGAGGGAAAAAAAAAGGATCAGCCATGATTGAATGGCAGAGCAGACTTGATGGGCCAAATGCCCTAATTCTGCTCCTATGTCTTATAGTCTTATTTAATAATTAAACCAAGAAATTTTGTGGATGCTGGAAGTGCAGAGTAACACACACAAAACGCTGGAGGAATTCAGCAGGTCAGGCAGCATCTATGGAAATGAATGAAAAGTCAATATTTTGGGACAAGATCCCTCATCAGGAATGGACTAGATACATTTAAAACGTACATTGGGAATCTGGGAATGCATTTACTGTCAGTCTGGGTACAGTAGATTCAATTATCTCCTCCTCTGCAGTAACTTTCTATGGTTCTATTGTTTTCTGAAAAAAATCTGGTTTTCTATTATTCCCTTGACTTAATTCAATAGCCATCCATTCTAGAGAGAATTATTCACAACTATCCATCAACTGTGAAGCATTAAAAAATATAATTACAAGTTACAGCTATTTTGAGGAAAGATGGTCTTCCAACAGTAGGCACAAATCTTCATTGAAATTTCAGATGTTTAAAAACGAATATCAATTTCTTCACTTGCTGTAACTGGTATCTAAATGCCAAGTTTTGTATTAGTGGGTACAGAGAGGTACATAAATTGCTGTTGACAGCATCGTGAGCCAAACAAAACATTTCTAAGCCACATCCAAAAATTTAAAATGTTCTATACAAATTGCTGGAGAAATTCTGCAGGTCAGGCAGCATCTATGAAATGAATAAACAGTCCGAGTTTTGACCGACCAAGACCCTTCACCAGGACAAACAATGATATTGTGTGTGTTGCTCTGGATTTCTAGCATCTGCAGAATCTCTTGTGTTTATGAAATGTTACATGTTTCTTTCTTTTAAAAGCTATGAATAAACTAATTGACACATGGTGTAACTCAACCATTTAGTCCAGATATTGTAATCTGTGCTGTGTCCATATTCTCAACTGAGACAGTATTAAGGAAGCTGTATTGTACAAAGCTGTGGTTGGACCTCGGGTAGTGGCCACTGCACCTTAAACATGGCCTCTTAGAGGCCAAAGAATAATATGTTCAATTTTTAGCCTAGCTAGCAGAGACCAATTTTGTATTTCTTTTCCACATTGACCTCCCAGAGGACCACAAACTTGTCATTGAGTTTGGAGTCTTGCGTGCCTCAATGATTTGGAGAACTATGTTGGCTGGAGTCAGGGCTTTATGTTTTGGCTCTTAGTAGGGTCACCCATGCCAAACAGGTCAAAGGGTAGAGGCCAGACTAAGAGTGGTGCACTGGTCCTCCAGCTTTGGGCGTTCAGCTCAGGGTTAACAATTCTGACTGGTCAAACAAAATTGTAACGGAAACAGCAATGAAGAATCCTCCTATACTTGAGTGTGACGGTATTTCTAAGTCTCCAGCCAGGATTTGCATGACTGACAGTGGTGTAAATGAAGAGCAAGCTACTGACATGATGAAGGAAGCCCTGAACACCACCAGAGATGGAGGACCTTCATTGCTGCCCTCAACACCAGGGGCATAACAGACAATATGGTATGGTTTGAGTATTGAAGATTAAAGCGTGTTCGATGCAGGAATCACAGGGTCTTGGAGTTATACAGCATGGAAAGAGGCCTTTCGGCCCATCTTTTCCATGCTGATCATGTGGTCTACTTGAGCTCATCCCTTTTGCCCAAGCTCCACTTGTGGTATACTTGCTCAAATGTCTCAATATCACAACTGAATTTTGGAGAATTATTGTAATTGGAGTTTAAGAGTATTTAAGATGTGATAAGATAGAGAGAAAACCTGTCAAGCCTGTGCTGGATGTATAAGACCATAAGAAATAGGAGCAGAATTAGACCATTTGGCCCATCGAGTCTGCTCCGTCATTTCATCATGGCTGATCCATTTCCCTCACAGCCCCAATCTCTAGCCTTCTCCCCGTATCCCTTCATGCCCTGACTAATCAAGAATCTACCAACCTCTGCCTTAAATACATCCAATGACTTGACCTCCACAGCAGCAACAATTTCTACAGATTCACTATTCTCTGGCTAAAGAAATCCCTCCCCGTCTCTATTCTAAATGAATGTCCCTCTATTCTGATGCTGTGCCCTCGGGTCTTAGGCTCCCCCACCCTAGGAAACACCCTCTCCACATCCACCCTATCGAACCCTTTCAACGTTCATTAGGTTTCAATGAGATTCCTCCACATTCTTCTGAATTCCAGTGAGTACAGGCCCAGAGCCATCAAACGCTCCTCGTATGATAAGCCTTTCAATCCTGGAGTCATTTTTGTATATGACCAGTCTAGCTTGTTTCATTCCTCCTCCTTGTATCTATGCAAATCCTTTCACTTAAGATAATTAACCAGCTCCCTTTTGAACACTATGGTTGAATCTATCTCCACTGCTATCTCTGTCCTGAAATTTAAAACAAATCAGAAAAAGCTGGAGAAAAACTCAGCAGGTTAGGCAGCATCTGTGGGAAGGGAAGCAGTTAATGCTTCAGGTGGAAGACCTTCATTAGAACTGAGGACGGGAGTAAGCACGTTGGTCCACATGGGGAACAAAGGTAATGTCTGTAATAAGTTGAAATTATAGTAATTTTTATGTATTGTTCTGTACTTCCACCAAACAACAAATATTACAACATACACTCAGTAGCCACTTTATTAGGTACACCTGTACACCTGCTTTTTAACACAAATGTCTAATCAGCCAATCGTGTGCTAGCAACTCAATGCATTAAAGCATGCAGACATAGTCAAGAGGTTGTTGTTGTTCAGACAAAACATCAGAATGGAGAAGAAATGTGATCTGAGTGACTTTGAATGTGGAATGATTGTTGGTGCCAGATGGGGTGGTTTGAGTATCTCAGAAGCTGCTGGTCTCTTGGGATTTTCATGCACAACAGTCTCTAGAGTTTATAGAGAGTTTATAGAATGGTGTGAAAAACAAAAAAAAACATAGTGAGTGGCAGATCTGTGGGTGAAAACACCATGTTAATGAGAGAGGCTCGAGGGGAATGGCCAGACTGCTTCAAGCTGACTGGAAGGTGACAGTAACTCAAATAAGCACACGTTACAACAGTGGTGCCCAGAAGAGCATGTCTGAATGCACCACATATCGAACCTTGAATTGGATGGGCTACAGTAGCAAGAGACCATGAACAATTTATTGGGTAACTCCTGTACTTGATAAGGTGGCCACAGAGCATATGCCAGTGATAATAAACCTGATTCTGATTGTTACAGTACAAAGTTGTCCCCCGGGTCTCTTTTAATTCTCTCCTCTCACCTTGGACTGATGCCCTCTAGTTTTTGATTCCTATTTTCCTGGAAAAAAGACCATGCATTCACCCTGCCTGTGCCTCTCATGACTTTATACACCAGGTATCTCCTTCTCAAAGGATGAGGCTGGGGTTCTGTCTGCCCTCTCAGATCGGCATTAATTATCCAGTGGAGTTAATGACCAGAAGAACAGGGATCTCTCTTCTGTCCTGGTGAGTGTTTACCCCTCTTCCAAAAAATAATCTTATTGCTGCTTCTTGTTAACTTTAAAGCAGGAGAAACAATTGGAAACGAGAGTAAGTGCATCATGTAATATTGGGGATTGAGTAGTTAATTGGGAATACTGCAGTTCTGCTTTTGAGGTCAGACTTTCCCTAAAACGATGATCAGCCTCTGTACAAAGGGAGTGCGGAAGATATCACCGTACACTAATACATGTGCTCCTTCCATTTCTCAGTTCTCTGAACACCCCCATTAAATTTTAATCTTTCCGAGTGCCTTTCATTAATTTTGTAACAAATTGTAGCCCTGCTATTTTCTTGTTTCTTTTTTTGTGGTTAAGCCCGAGAAGAAAGCTTTGACTAACCTATTGCTGACAGTTGTTGAAACATTAGCAACATTCACAAAGCTTTTCCCCAAAGGTTTACTCTAATCTCTTCAACGTTTTGCAGCTTCTGTCTCGGAGAGGTTGTGGGGCAAAGTGAGATCCCATCCTGATCATTCCATAGTACCCTGCCGGCTCTAGCATGTGTTAATGAACTACACAATGATCAGCTTTCTGTTGTTCAATATACCATAAGACCATAACATACAGGAGCAGAATTAGGCCATTTGGCCCATTGAGTCTGCTCCGCCATTTCATCATGACTGATCCATTTTTCCTCTCAGCTGCAAACTCCTGCCTTCTCCCTGTATCCCTTCATGCCCTGACCAATCAAGAATCTACCGACCTCGGCTTTGAATATTTGTAAAAACTTGACCTCCACAGCTGCCTGTGGCAATGAATTCCACAAAAATATATACACTGAAACATCAAAGCGTACAGTGAAAAGCGTGGTTTACGTCCATCACCAACACAGTCCAAGGATGCGTGGGGCATAGCCCCCAAGTGTTGCCCTGCTTCCGGTGTCAACCCGGTTTTCAGTATCCTTGGTCAGGTGATCATTCCTCATCTTACCCGTTTGTTCACACTCTTGTTATCACCGAGTTAATCCTAGCCTAATCACAGGCCAATTTACAATGACAAATTAACCTGCTAACCGGTACGATTGTGGATTGCGGGAGAATGTACAAATTCCTTACAGACAGCGGCAGGAACTGAACCCGGGTCACTAGCGCTGTAAAGCGATGCATTAACTGCCACACGACCATACCGCCTTATGTTGGGAGAAAACGGGCAGCACAAAGGACTAACGATACCGCTTAAATAAATCAAAAAGCTTGCGGTTGTTTTTATTTAAAAGAGACTTCATAATATTCTCCACGGTTTCTCGTTGCAATATAAATTTTTGTTTTTAAACAGAATTCAGACCTTATAAATGAAGCATTTCAAAGTTACGAATGCAAATCTGTGTGTACTGCATATAGTTCACATGCAGGGTGCAAATATCAGATCATATCCCCGTCCCCATATTTAAAGCCTTTAGTCTCTTACAGAGGTGGCATCTTGAATCATGTTGTTCTCTGACAAGGGTAGTCGATGCAGCAGATCAGTACAGGGGAGTCTTGCTGGAAATAAGTCCTCGTATTTGGCCCCCACCACTCCCATCTTTAAATGCACCGTATTTTTGTCCTTTTTTTAGGTCAGTGTGTTGTCCCTGGAGAACTAGTAAGCCCAGTGTTCTGTGAATCATATACATAATTCAGATGGCCTTCCTGTTTCCGTCCATTAAATGAAATACCACTTTAAGAGAGACTTCTCCTGGTGATACAGCTGTCAACTATAGACTTTTGTTGAATAGAGACAATGCGTTTTATTTTTTTAAGAATCATCTTTGTTTGTATTTTTCACGGTCCCCTCATTTTCCAAGAGTTTGAAAGTCACAAGTGGCCTTTGCCGACAACTGGCCACCTCGCCACCCCCAGCAACCCTCACGCCTGCAGGATAGCAATGGATTGCTGGTATTGCTCAATAGCCAGACACCTCGTTCACCCCACTTCTACACCAGTGCAGGCTCCACTGAATGGGGGATAGTACACGTTTCGCTATCTCTAGCATGAGTACGCAGTGTTCCGTTAACTTGGCAAGATGTTGCGTCAACCCTCCTTGCATCTCAGTCCCAACTACTGACCTGCTGATAAATTCCACGGGGCTCCCAACAAGATTCAAATGTTTCACTTCCAAAGGTACAACCTTCTACAATCTATAATCCGAAATCTGGTGTCAAAAAGGATCCGCTCTGTGGTAGGGAGTTCTTCCCACAGGACACCAGTTCCAACGAATCATGATTCGCTTTATGCTGACTTGTATTTGACTATAAAGCTTAGGCCATTCATCCATCACATCTGCTCTACCGTTCGATCATGGCTGATTTATTTCCCCATTCTCCTGCCTTCTCCACATGATCATAGGACATAGGAGCAGAATTTGGCCATTAAATCTGCTCTGCCATTTCAACAGGCCTGATTTATTTTTGCATTCAACCTCATACTTCTGCCTTCTCCCCATAATCGTTGACGCCCTTACTAATCAAGAAACTATCAGCCTACACTTTTTAAGTATACCCAATGACTTTGCCTCCACGGCTGTCTGTGGCAATGAATTCCATAAGTTCATCAACCTCTAGTGAAAGAAATTCCTCCAAATCTCTGTTCTATATCCTTCTATTTTGAGGCTGTGCCTAGGCTCTCCCACTATTGGAAGCACGTCCACTCTATCGAGGACTTTCAATATTTCTCGAAAGGAGGTTTGAGGGAAAGCCGGAATAACTCAACAGCCATTAGAGGTTCTGAGTGGCGGATAAGTGTCAGCAAATACAGTTCAGCCCACTGATGATGCAGTCTAGGTTCAACTTCTACCATCACTCCATTGGATTTATGCCTTTTCCCAATTATTTAACCGCTCATTTTCAGCGCACTAAAATGAGGTTGTGATTTCTTGGGACGGTGGGTATCTTGGTGAAAGATGACCACTGGAGCAGCTGAAGTAAGCTGTTGAAATCGGGATCGTCACTGTTGGCCTCATAACAGGGACGGGCAAGTGAAAGTGGCATTATGGCTTGGATTTTGAACACACGAGATTCTGCAGATGCTGGAAATCCAGAGTCACACACACAAAATGCTGGAGGAACTCAGCAGGCCAGGCAGCATCGATGAAAAGGAATAGACAGTTGATGTCTTGGGCTGAGACCTGAAGTGGGCCTGAGGTCTGTGATTGTTTATTTGCTCATTTCCGTCGATGCTGTCTGACCTGCTGAGTTCCTCCAGCATTTTATACGGCTTGGATCTTGTTCCTGGAATTGAACCGGGAATTAATCACTTCACCATCTCTTTCCAAAAGGAATATTATGAGGCAGAAAAGTGATGACAATGGACATTATTACTAATATTATCTTTTAAATTCTAGGTTTATTTAACTACATTTAAATTCCACTGCTGCTGTGGTAGTTAACGTCTCTGAACCACCAGGTGACTTGTCCGGTTACTTGTCCAGCACCTTAACCACAGTTTGTCTTTTCCTGCACATTGGTTGTTTGTGTGAAGATTTTCATTGATTCTCAGGGTAGTACTTGCTGACATACTTCGATAATAAATTTATTTTGAACTTTGATCACTATTCCAAGGTTACTAGCTGATTTCATTTGTCAAGTTCATTGTTATTGGAATTGCATCATTAGACAGGGCAGTAAATGAGGGCAGGGTGAGGCAGATCTTTGTGAGAGAGCAACACTTACTGGTCCATGACTTAATAGCCAAATGGTGAGAATTTAACAGCTTAGGCAAGCGAGCTTGACAAGGGCTAGAGGGAGGCCGTCCAACTGAAAAGCAGATTTCTATATGAATAAAGAAAGTTCTGCAAGGCCATACTGGATTCTGTTCAGTAACAAACGTTAATAATACTGATGAAGGGTTTCAGCCCAAAACGTCGGCTCTTTATTCCTCTCCGTAGATGCTGCCTGACCTGCCGAGCTCCTCCAGCATTTTGTGTGTGTTACTCTGGATTTCCAGCATCTGCAGAATCTCGTGTGTTAATAATACCAGTACATTCTCTCCCATCTGCTGAATCCATCCTGGTAATTCTGTTAACAGAGGGGTAAAACCATTGTGAGCCAGTATCTGATGAATGTGTGGTGATGCATCTAATTCATAAAAAATGTTCCAAACTGCCTAAAATTCTCTCGTGATTTCTATTTCATGTCAAGGGCAGTCAAAGTACTCTGAAGTACCAGGATGCTGCCTGAATCAGAGAGCATGTCTTATGGTGAAAGGTTGGGTGAGCTAGGCCTTTCTCTTTGGCGTGTAGGAGGACGAGAAGTGACTTGATAGAGGTGTATAAAATGGTAAGAGACATAGATTGAGTGGACAGCCAGAAACCATTTAAAACTGTAAGACCATAAGACAAAGGAGCAGAATTAGGCCTTTTGGCCCATTGAGTCTGTTCTGTTTGTGGCTGATTTATTTTCCCTCTCAGCCCTGTTCCCCTGCTTTCTCCCAGGGCCGAAATACGAAGGGCACGATTTTAGGTTGACTGGATAAAAGTACAAGGGGAATGTCAGCTAAGTTCTTTACGTGGAGAGTGGTGGGTGCGTGGAACACACCGCCAGAGGCGGTGGTAGTGGCAGATACATTAGGGGCATTTAAGATACTTTTAGATAGGCACATGGATGATAGGGAAATGTGGGAGGAAAGGGCTAGATTGAGTAGGTTAAAATGTCGGCACAACATTGTGGGCCAAAGGGCCTGTACTATGCTGTCACCTTCTATGTTTACAATTGGATTTATAAAAATTACTTAAAGCCTGTAAGTAATTTATTTGATATTATCTTTTGTCTGCAGTATCATTTTTAAAGACAGCAGTTGTTTTCGGAAACCCCCGCCCCCGTCACATCACCTGCTTTTGCGTAACCCAATACCGTTTAAGAATGACTGATTGAAGGTTACAAATGAGAACAGTCTGCAAAGCCCAGAATACTGATTGGCAAAATCTCCCCTTTCCTTTCTGACTGACGTCCAGTTCTATTGTCAACCATCTAACTCTCCCTCTGACCATAGGCTTAAACTGTTGGAATCTGGTGTAGTAATGTTCACAACTTGTGTGAGACTTCCTGTACTAATTATGGTTTGGGGGTGTTATGGGTTAAATCCTCCCCCCCACCACCCGTCCCTTTGAAGTCACAGGTAAGGGCGTTGCAGAAGCTCGTCGCTGAGTATCGCCTGCAGCAGCTGTTAGGCTTGGGTTGCCATCAGGAGATGTGGGTTGGACAGGCACATGGAGCCCACAGACGTACCTGGACCTATCTCACTGGAGATACATTCATTGATATGGTAGGCCACTGTGTCTGTTTAAAAAAAAAATCGCCCTCGCTAACCATTGTGGATTTCCTCCCAGAAAGCTCTTCCAATGATGTTCAACACTTGGTGATATATTACAAGTTAACAAAAAATGTACGTCCTTAATTAAAAAAAAAGTCATGGGCTCATCATAACACTGCACTGACTCGGTACTTGAGTAAGTGCTGATGGCAAGACGTTCTCCTCCTCATCCAGATGTGGGACCTGGACGGCCGTGACCTTTCCCGTTTGAGGTCACGGGTGAATTCCCCACGGCTGATCCTTGGCTTATGACAAGAATAAGTCCAGGTAAACAGAAAGCTGCTCCGGGCAGGGTAAGAACTATGACTCTGGCAGCCTGTTTGCTGTCGGCTCTGTAGGTTCCAGGAACCTGTACTTTTCATCCAGCGCCAGATCATTGCCTTGGATTGGGATAACCTGCTTTGTTGGGTAGACATGGAGATGGTCTTGGTTTCTTTTGTTGCAGAGGTTAACTCTGTGTCCCATCTCTGGGCTGGCATCAGGGGACACAGGCGGACTTGGTGGCTTAAGGTTGACGGGGTCCAGTCCTTTCTGCGCGAGGCAGCTGTCCTCCGATAAGGTAGAGAGCAGTTGCTGCACTGCTCTGCTTGGCTCGCTCAGCGCCGTGGGCTCCTCATTGTCTTTGTGCCTTTTGAGCGGGTAGCTTTCAGAGGAGCTCTCCCTGGGCGTGCTGCAGTCCGTGGAAGAGCCCAGGGCGCTCTCGGCCGGTGCGGCGCCACTCTCTGCGGATCTGGAGGCGCTCCCCAAGGTGTCACTCACGGAACTGAGCTGGGCCGGCACCTCGGCGCTCAGGAAATCGGACGAGGCGTTGTGAAGCGTGCTGGGGAGGTGGACATCGATAGCAGCAGTGGTAATGACGTGGGATCCGCTCTCTGGGACCGCCGGCTCTGAGGAAGATAAACAGGTTTATCGTCACAAAATAGAATCTCAGTGTGTTCTATCTTGTTGTCGCAGATTTGTTCAATTACAGAACCAACAGCCACAGTTACAACTTCTTCCCCTCCACCATCAGATTTCGGAATGGACGACATACGAATAGGCTGAGTGAACTTGGCCTTTTCTCCTTGGAAACCAGATTGTATACACCTCCACCACTGTCAATGCCTGTCATTATATGGCATTATAGGTGACATAAGGATGAGACATGACCCGATAGAGGTGTATAAGATGATGAGAGGCATCGATCATGTGGATAGTCAGAGGCTTTTTCCCAGGGCTGAAACGGCTAACACGAGGGGGCAAAGTTTTAAGGTGCTTGGACATAGGTACAAGGGAGATATCGGGGTATGTTTTTCACACAGAGAGTGGTGGGTGCGTGGAATGCACGGCCAGCAGCGGTGGAAGCGAATACAACAGGGTCTTTTAAGAGCCTCTTAGATAGGTACATGGAGCTTAGAAAAATAAAGGGCTATGTGCTAGGGAAATCCTGGGCAGTTTCTGGAGTAGGTTACATGGTTGGCACAACATTGTGGGCCGAAGGGCCTGTAGTGTGTTGTAAATTTCTATGTTCTGTGTAGCACCATCTCACTAATTTTTCTCTCGTTTTGCACTACTTATTTAATTGTTAAATATATATTTTTACTGTAATTTATTTTACATTTACCTAGTATGTATTTTGCACTGACTGCTGTTGCAGACAACACATTATACAATATATAGTCAGTGGCCACGATAATAGGTACACATGTACACCTGCTTGTTAATGCAAATATCTAATCAGCCAATCACGTGTCAGCAATTCAAAGCATAAACGTATGCAGATACGGTTAAGAAACTGAGTTGTTCTTCAGACCAGGTATCAGAATGGGGGAAGAAATGTGACCTATGGGACTTTGACCGTGGAATGACTGTTGGTGCCAGACAGGGTGGCTTGAGTGTCTCAGAAACTGCTGATCTCCTGGGGTTTTCACACACAACAGTCTCTAGTTTACAGAGAATGGCGTGTAAAATTAGTAAAAATGTCCAACGAGTGGCTGTTCTGTGGGTGAAAGCGCCTCGTTAATGAAAGAGTTCAGAGGAAACTGGTTCAAGCAGCAGTAACTCAAATAACCACGCGTTACAACAGTGGTGTGCAGAAGAGCGTCTCTGAATGCACAACACATCGAACCTTGAAGTGGATGAGCTAATTTAAAGTACATTTGCTGTATTGCTCTGTACCACTGGCGCAAAACACATTGTACGACATATGCCAGTGGTAATAAATCTGATTCTGAGTTTTGGACCCATGTGTGGCACGTGGCCAAGTGGTTAAGGCATTGGACTAGCGATCTGAAGGTCGTGAGTTCGAGCCCCAGCCAAGGCAACGTGTTGTGTCCTTGAGCAAGGCACTTAACCACACATTGCTCTGCGACGACGCCGGTGCCAAGCTGTATAGGTCCAAGTGCCCTTCCCTTGGACAACATCAGTGTCGTGGAGAGGGGAGACTTGTGGCATGGGCAACTGCTGGTCTTCCATACAACCTTGCCCAGGCCTGCGCCCTGGAGAGTGAAGACTTTCCAGGTGCAGATCCATGGTCTCGCAAGACTAACGGACCACTGATCCAGCGAGTGAGTAGGGAGATGTAGGGTCAACAAATTAAAATCTTTATTGATAAGGGATTGTTCTTGGGGAATCTAGCAGATTGTTCAAAAGCACCTCGGCCCCATCAACGCACTTTATGGAAGGAAACATTATTGATGTGGGGTTTCAAACCTGAAATGTTGACAATTCCTTTCCCACTCACAGGCAGAGAAGGGTTTTGTGTCTTTACGTGGACAGTTTTGTGATGCTGTTGTTGGTGAGGGCTGCAGGGAGGGGCTGATTCACTCGACTCACCGCTGCTTGGTTCACTGTAATACTGGCTGATGTAATTGTTCATGTCGTCGCTTGTGGCTGCTTCTGAAAAATAAGATGTGACAAGTGAAACACATTGAGCAGCTCTCACTTTAACAGAGCTGGGGATCACCTTCATCGAGTCTATTGTGGTAAACTGTTCTTTCAGCTCCTGCCTCTCACGATTAGGATCACTCAACATCAATCCCAACATCTGATCCACAACTCACTGACACTAAACCATCCTGCGTGGGCTACTAATGCGTCCCCTAAATCACACCACTGGCAACATTTTCAAGGTACGTCATTGGCTGAAACATGTTGGAATGTGCTGATGTCATCCTGAGGGGCATCACCGATAGTGCAATGCGATACACCGACAAATGTAATGTTAGCATTCATTTTGAATGCACGAGAATGTAACAGCAAGGACGCAATGCTGGGGTTTTATAAGCTCACACTTAAGAGTAATGTGAGCAGCTTTGGGTCTCATATTTAAGCAAGGATGTGGTGTCATTAGATAGGGTCCAGAGGAGGTTTATGAGAATGATTCTGGGTATGAAAGGGTGAACATATAAGTAGCATTTGATGGCTCTGGACCTGCACTCAATGGAGTTTGGAAGAACACGGGAGGATCTCATTGGAGCCTATCAAATACTGAAAGGCCCAGATAGAGTGGAGGTGGAGAGGATGTTTCCAATAGCAGGAGAGTCCAATAGAGGGAGAGCCTCAGAATAGAAGCATCTCCCTTCAGAACAGAGATGAAGTGGAATTTCTTTAGGCTCTTGGTTACTCAAAGCTTCAAAGACAGGAGGATAGGGTGAGAGGACAATAAATCAGCCATGATCAGATGACCGAGCAGACTCGAGGAGCTGAATGGCCTAATTCTGCTCCTGTGTGTTATGGTCTAACCTGAGCATCAGTATATGGTTTTCCCTCAGTAAGCTCAATATTTGAGTGTCCTTAACTGAGGGGGTGGGGAGGTGTGGGCAGGAAAGCTTTGAGGTTTTGGGGAAAGTATGAGAAGGTTTCAGAAGTTGGGATGTTATGTTGAAGTTGTATAAGATGTGGGTGAGGCCTAATTTGGAGTATTGTGTATGGTTCTGATCACCTACCTACAGGAAAGATGTAAATAAGATTGAAAAAGTACAGAGAAAATTTACAAGGATGTTGCCAGGACTGGAGAACCTGAGTTATAGGGAGAAGTTGAATAGATTAGAACTTTATTCCCTGGAGTGCAGGAGAATGAGCGGAGATTTGATAGGGGTTTACAAAATTGTGAGTAGTATAGATACGGTAAACGCAAGCAGGCTTTTTTCCACTGAGGCTGAGTGAGACTAGAACTAGAGGTCATGGGTTAAGGATGAAAGGTGAAATGTTTAAGGGGAACATGAGCAGGAGGATGGTGCGAGTGTGGAATGATCTGCCAGGGAAATGGTGGAAACATGCTCGGCTTCAACATTTAAAAAAATTTGGGTAAGTGCATACATAGAAGGAGTATGGAGGGCTATGGCTCACTTGCTGGTCAATGGGTCTAGGCAGATTAATAGTCTAGCATTGACTAGATGGGTCGAAGGGCCTGTTTCAGTGCTGTAGTGTTCTATGATAGTAACTCAGTAAGGCTCGAATCCAACACCATGTAGAACAGGGAGAAGAAAAGGTAAGGTTAGAGGGAGTATGTTGGCATTTGGAAACTAGAAGTAAGAATGATAGATGGATAATTTGAAGGCCAGAGATAAAAGCAGTGCCCAATTCCGGGGGGAAGTATTTCATTTACTTGTGTCCTATCGAGCCAGCCTTAGGCTGAGATTACAGTCAAATAGCAAGAGACAATTTGTGCCTCTTTGTATACATATAAATATGCAAACAACCGCAATATGCAGAAGTGCAGGAATCAGCCCAGCATTCAGTGAAACAAGAAGCCCAGCAAGATGGCACTGGCGACCAACAGGAACGTTTTGCAACACACATCAAAGTTGCTGGTGAACACAGCAGGCCAGGCAGCATCTCTAGGAAGAGGTACAGTCGACGTTTCAGGCCGAGACCCTTCGTCAGGACCAAGTGAAGGAAGAGTTAGTAAGAGAAGCAACGTTTTGCAGACAGGTCACAAAACTACTCGATACTCTGGTACACGTAGTTCTTCTGATTGCCGCAGTCCGCAGTCTATACAATGTTCTTTTGAACTGACTAAACGATCTGGCATTTTTGTGATCTCCTGAGGGATTCTGTGAACCGGACTCTTGAGAGTGCAGTTACAGCCAGGGTGGCCGTTGCTGGGGGCGGATGCTGCACTGCATCGGGGCCTAATGGCGGAAGACAAACCCATGGTCGGCTCCATTACTCTGCCCTGAATAAAGTGTTGAGCAAAGTTAAAATCATTGAGGCTGAGCACAGATGACCTGCGTTTGACTGGGCTCCTCGCTACTGGCTTTGGGTGGGAGGTGCAGGAGCCTTGGGCCCCACACTGCCAGGTTCGGGGGCAACTGCTGCCCTGCAGCCATCGGGCGACTGTACAGGCTTCACTCACCTCAGCGCTGAACGGGCTCCACAGCTGTGGACAGTCCAGGTTCTGTGTGCTTTTGTTTACTTTGATTTTTACTATTTCCGTGATTGGATCAAAGCACAGAGGCCAGGGGCAAAGGACAAACCGGCGTTCAGCTCACTATCCTGCGAGGTTTACTCATTTCAGCGCTACTCTGAGGTCTGCAGCAACCCGTCACTCGCCGCAGCACTGAGCTGGCTCTGCGGCTGCGGACTCACTTTCCGGCACTCTTCGGTTAATATTCTGAATGCTTTTTGTTTACTTTTTTATTGATGGAAAGTTTGTTCTTTTTCCGCACATTGGGTGTCTGACGGTCTTTGCTGTGTGTTTTTTTAAAATCTTGGATACTATCGTGTTTCTTTTGATTTGTGGCTGCGTGTAAGAAGACGATTCTCAAGGTTGTACGCAGTATACATTGATAATAAATGAACTTTGAACTTCGAAGTGAATGTAACATTCAGGGAAGTAATAGTGAGCACCCCCTCTCTTTCGTCTCGGATAATTCACACTGAAAAGCTTATTTCTGTACCTTTATCAGGACATTATATTTCTCATGGGCCCTGTGAACTGCTGTAGAATGAGTGAGGAATCAGGATTGAACACATTCTGACCTGCACTCTGTGGCCACTCTACTCGGTACTTCCTGTATGTAATAAAGTGGCCAGTGAGTGTATGTTCATGATCTTCTGCTGTTGCCCATCCACTTCAAGGTTCAACGTGTGTATTCAGGGATGCTCTTCTGCACACCACTGTTGTAATGCATGGTTCTTTGAGTTAAAGCACGTAGACATGGCCAAGAGGTTCAGTTGTTGTTCAAACCAAACATCAGAAGGGGGAAGAAATGTGTTCCAAGTGACTTTGATGGTGGAATGGTCATTGGCGCCAGATGGGGTGGTTTGAGTATCTCCAAAACTGCTGACCTCCTGGGATTTTCATGCACAACACTTACAACAGTGGTGTGCAGAGAAACATCTCTGAATGCACAACGTCAAACGTTCAAGTGGGTGGGCAACAGTAGCAGAAGATCACACCGCAGCTAATAAAGCAGCCACTGAGTGTAATTGAGCTCAGCAAAGTTCAAAGTAAATTTATTATCAAAGTATATATATGTCACCATGTATAGTATTATTTGAGATTCATTTTCTTGCATCCATTCATCAAGGATTCTTTGCCTTGGGAAATGTAAAAATGAGGGAGTACCTAATAATTTCAGGACAACAATTAAAAGCAGAAAACAAATTGGATTCATCTACAAGAAAGAAAGGGTTAACAAAGAAAGCCTTCACATCAGCATCAAGCTCCACACACAGAGGTCCAAGCTAGCACTGTAGGGTAGTGCTCGAGCCAGAAGGCTGTCGGTTCCAATCTCACTCCAGATAATCCAGTCATATCTCAGGGGATCACTGAGAAAGTGCCAGACTGCCTCAGGTGGATGGGAGACACATCCCTTGTATCGTTACAAGGAGCAGGAGATTCCTCCCCATTGTGCTGTCCCATGTAGGTACTGATCATCCATTTGCCATGTTGCCTTTTGTGGGATGATGCTGTGTGCAAGTTGCCTAAGTTACAACAGAGACTGGACTTACAACATAGAACATAGAATAGTACAGCACATTACAGGCCCCTCGGCCCACAATGTTGGGCCGACCCTCAAACCCTGCCTCCCATATAACCCCCCACCTTAAATTCCTCCATATACCTGTCTAGTAGTCTCTTAAACTTCACGAGTGTATCTGCCTCCACCACTGACTCAGGCAGTGCATTCCACGCACCAACCACTCTCTGAGTAAAAAACCCTCCTCTAATATCCCCCTTGAACTTCCCACCCCTTACCTTAAAGCCATGTCCTCTTGTATTGAGCAGTGGTGCCCTGGGGAAGAGGCGTTGGCTATCCACTCTATCTATTCCTCTTAATATCTTGTATACCTCTATCATGTCTCCTGTCATCCTCCTTCTCTCCAAAGAGTAAAGCCCTAGCTCCCTTAATCTCTGATCATAATCCATACTCTCTAAACCAGGCAGCATCCTGGTAAATCTCCTCTGTACCCTTTCCAATGCTTCCACATCCTTCCTATAGTGAGGCGACCAGAAATGGACACAGTACTCCAAGTGTGGCCTAACCAGAGTTTTACAGAGCTGCATCATTACATCGTGACTCTTAAACTCTGTCCCTCAACTTATGAAAGCTAACACCCTATAAGCTTTCTTAACTACCCTATCTACCTGTGAGGCAACTTTCAGAGATCTGTGGACATGTACCCCCAGATCCCTCTGCTCCTCCACACTACCAAGTATCCTGCCTTTTACTTTGTACTCTGCCTTGGAGTTTGTCCTTCCAAAGTGTACCACCTCACACTTCTCCGGGTTGAACTCCATCTGCCACTTCTCAGCCCAATTCTGCATCCTATCGATGTCTCCCTGCAATCTTTGACAATCCTCTATACTATCTACAACACCACCAACCTTTGTGTCTCTTTGTGAAGTACTTCTGAAAAGTACTTCAATAGCTGCAGGGTGCTTCAGTATACTCTCAAAAGAACGTGAAATATGATACCTATGTATAACTGTCATAATTTTGTATACCTCTATTAAATCTCCCCTCATTTTCCTATGCTTCAGGAAATAAAGACCGAACACATTCAAACTTTCCCTCCTGGTGAAGGGTCTCGGCACGAGACATCAGCTGTTTATTTCCCTCCACAGATGCTGCCAGAGTTTCCTCCAAGAGGTCCACAACCTTTCTTGGTTCGGAGGCTTGTGTGCCTCAACCACCCAGAGAGCTACAGTATGTCGGCTGGAGTCAGGGCTTTATGCTTCGGCTCTTGGTAGGGTCACCCAAGCCAAACAGGTCAAAGGGTAGAGGCCAGACTAAGAGTGGTCCACCAGTCCTCCAGGTTCGGGGGTTCAGCTCAGGGCTAACAACCCTGACTGGTCAAACAAAATTGTCACGGAAATTGCAATGAAGAATCCTTCTACATCTGTGTGCGACAGTATTCCTGAGTCTCCACCCGGGACTTGCTTGACTGACAGTAGTGAAAACTGAGAGGAAGCTACTGGCACGATGAAGGAAGTCCTGAACACTGCCAGAGATGGGGGACCTTCATTGTTGCCCTAAAGCCAGTGGCATAACAGGCCTTGAGTAAGTAGATACACTGCCTGAGCTGCTGGGTTCCTCAAGCATTGTGTGTGTGTTGCTTAAGATTTCCAGCACCTGCAAAATCTCTTATGTTCTTGATGTTATTGTGGGGTTTTGGTGAGTAGGGAACCTCAGATCTTGAAGTGGACTGTGTATCATTACAAAATGAAAACTAGAAAAGAACTGCAGATGCTTGAAGCCTAATATAAAATTCAGAAATGCTAGGAACACTCAGCAGGCCTGGCCTCATCTGAGGAACAAGAAATAGAATCGATGTGTCAGGCGAAAGGGCCTTGAGTGTGGTTGGTTAATTGCCCTGTCGATCATGCCAGGATCCCAAATTGTTCCTTCCATCTGAACATTAATGCTTTCTGCAGAAGCTGTCTGATCTGTTGAAAGTTTCCGATATTTGCTGTCCTTACGAGAGGAAAGCGTCCCAGCTCAAGCAGGAACAGCATGAATCACCAGCTGATTCCTCCCTCCGGTGTTTATAGTCGCAACTGAGGGAAGACATCAGGCACCCAGCCACGGTGATCCTAAACAGCGGCCGCTTCCTGGCATCACTTTGGCAACGTTCCCATCATATCCCAGAGCAGCGCGCGGTTGGCGGGTGAGACGTGTTTTGTGAGGACCACTTGCTCCTTGTTTCAAAGCACAAACCACTGAGCACTCTGTACCTGCAATCGCAGCACTCTGGAGATCGCAATCGAACCTGACATACAAACAGAACATAATTGTCTTCCTGGGTTTCACAGACACTTAAAAGCTTTCCTGGCCACAGTTCCCCTCTAATCGCCTCCAGTCAGAAGTGCGTATGGTGCTAACACTGCCGTTCTAAGGACAAGCCTCATCTTAGCCTGAGGCAACTCTTTAGGGAGCCGAGGAGGATATGCAAGACAGGCTGGGATGCTCAGGATGCTCCGTGTGAACAGATTTCACATTCAGCTTTTCCATAATGCACACACTACCTAACCTCCCACGACAGTCCCGCTGAACACTGGATCAGCCTTGTCTTTCAACGGTCACAAAATACAGGGACTGGAGACCACAGTTAAACCAAGCCTCCTGCCGCTGGTGAATGCTATGAATCTTAAATATTTCCTTGAGAAAATTGGGTTGAATTATTTTATTTAGCGCATTCTTCCTGTTGCATTATTCACGGCAATGCCATGAATTTAAAAGACCGTCCTTTGGTGCTTCTCTGGGGATTGAGTTGAAGAGTCAGAAGGTAATGTTGCAGTTCTATAAACCTCTGGTTAGACTATCACTGTGGGTATGGTGTTCAGTTCTGGTCGCCTCATTATAGGAAGGATGTGGAAGCTTTAGAGAGGGTGCAGAGGAGATTTTTTTAACCAGGGTTAGACAGCATGCCTTGCAAGGATAGGTTGAGTGAGATAGGGCTTTTCTCTTTGGAGCAGGCTGGAGACTAGACTGAGGTGTTTAAGATGATATGAGGCATAGATCTAACGGAGAGCCAGGGACCTTTTCCCAGGGCGTCAATGGCTAATACGAGGAGGTATGATTTTAAGGTGATTGGAGGTGTAGGGGGGATGTCAGAGTGTCAGAGGTAGGTTTTTTTTAAAACACAGAGAACAGCGCGTGTATGGAACGTGCTGCCAGAGTGCTGGTAGAGGCGGATACGTTACAGATATTTAAGAAACACTTGGACCGGCACATGGATGAAAGAAAAATGATGAGTTATGTAGAAGTGAAGGGTCAGATTGATCTAACACAACACTGGTAGGACATCATAGGCTGACGGTCTTGTTCTGTGTGGTACTGTTCTGTTCTATGTTCTGAATCCAAGCATTCAGGTTATTCCACCAAATCTGAGGTGTTAAGTGAGCTGAGTAACCTTTAAGGAAATGAAAGTTTGCATTCATATGCAATGTTTCTCCTTTCTGCAAGGATGTTCCCCACGTTATTTCCTTTAGATATAGAAGGTTGACCCACTGAGTCCAATGTCACAGAGCAAACCCTGTCTCAGACACGAGGAAATCTGCAGATGCTGGAATTTCAAGCAACACACACAAAAAACGCTGGTGAGCGCAGCAGGCCAGGCAGCATCTCTAGGAAGAGGTACAGTCGATATTTCGGGCCGGGACCCTTCGTCAGGACTAACTGAAAGAAAGATAGTAAGAGATTTGAAAGTGGGAGGGGGAGGAGGAGATCTGAAATGATAGGAGAAGACAGGAGGGGGAGGGATGGAGCTAATAGCTGGAAAGTTGATTGGCAAAAGGGATACCCTGTCTCAGAGCATCTCTAGGAAGAGGTACAGTCGACGTTTCAGGCCGAGACCCTTCGACAGTCCTGACAAAGGGTCTCGGCCCGAAACGTCGACTGTACCTCTTCCTAGGGATGCTGCCTGGCCTGCTGCGTTCACCAGCAACTTTGATGTGTGTTGCTTGAATTTCCAGCATCTGCAGAATTCCTCGTGTTTACCCTGTCTCACACCAGTTTCTCCTGACAACTTAATCTCCCCACAGTCTCGTCAACTCCCCCACCCGATTCCACTGCTCAACTATATACTCGGAGCAATTTACAGTGGCCAGCTAACCTACTGACCCATACGTCTTGGCGATGCAGGAGGAAACTGGAGGAACCAGGAGAAACTATGCTTGGAGCTCATTAGAATGAGAGGGGACGTCATTGAAACCTATCAATATTAAAAGGCCTAGATAGAGTGAACGCGTAAGAGGATGTTTCCCATAATGGGGAGTCTAGGACCAAAGGGCACAGCCTCAGAATAGAAGGATGTCCCATTAGAACGGAGATGAGGAAGAATTTCTTCAGCTACAGCGTGGTGAATATGTGGAAGTCATTGCCACAGACAGCTGTGGAGACAAAGTCATTGGGTATATTTAAAGCAAGGTTGATTAGTAAGGGTGTCAAGGATTACAGGGAGAAGGCAGAAGAATGGAAAGGAGAATAAAATGCACATGATCAAACGGTGGAGCAGAATCGATGGGCCAAATGGCCTACTTATGCTCCTGTGTCTTATGGTCTAAACTCAAGTGATCACAGGGAGAAGAACACAGAACACAGAACTGGTGTACTGGAGGTCGGGAGTGAAGCCTGGTTCCAGGATTATGAATCAGCTGTCCAATGCACCTCTCCAAGTCTACATAGCTGAGTAAGTGTTCTTGAACTGTAGTCAGTGTTTTAGTGTAAGAAATGTGGTTGTCTACACCAGCACAGAAAGCTCCCACAAGCAGCATCTTTACAACAACCAAGTAATTTGTGCTTGTTTTCTGACCGGCCAGGTTACTGGAATACGTCACCCCCAGCTAGGTGGAAGTTCCAACTTCAAACCTATGTCACACACCTTGAGTACAAAAATTTAGACAGGAACTAAAGACCCTGGCTAAAGAAGGCAAGCATGGCATTACCACTTCATTCTGCCTGGATTCGGGAGCGTGTCTTATGAGGATAGGCTGAACAAGTAAGGGCTTTTCTCTTTGGAGGGGAGGAGGATGAGAGGTGTACAAGATGATAAAAGGCACAGTTCGAATAGATAGCAGGAGATTTTTTTCCCAGGGTGGAAATGGCTAATACGAGGGGACATAGTTTTAAGGAGATTGGAGGGAAGTATAGGGGTAGACATCAGAGGTAGGTTTTTTACACAGAGTTTGATAAGTGCACGGAACATGCTGCCGGGGTGGTGGTAGAGGCAGATACATTGGGGACATTCAATAACTCTTAGATAGGCACTTGGATGACAGAAAAATGGAGGCTTATGTAGGAGGGAAGGGTTAGATTGACCGTAGAGTAAGTTAAGACTGACACAACATTGTGGGCCGAAGGGCCTGTACTATGCTGCAGTGTTCTATGTTGTATATCTCCCTTTGGTCTCTGTTCAGAGAAAAGAACTCAAGATTGTTCCACCTCTTCTTATAGTTCATGCTCTCCAATCCAGGCAACATCCTAGTAATAAACATGAGAAAGACTGCAGATTCTGGAGATCCAAAGCAAACCACACAAAACGCTGGAGAAACTCAGCAGGTCAGGCAGCGTCTATAGAAATGAATAAACAGTCAAAGTTTCAAGCCTGCACCCTCTCCAAAGCATAAACATCTTTTCTGTAACGGGACAACCAGAATTGAGCAATATGGTCTAATTAAAGTTGCAATGTGACTTCCTGACTTTCAGACTCAGTGGCCTGACCAATGAAGGCAAGCATAATGTTACCACTTGCATGAGCACTTTATGGTAACTATAAACTGGACCTTTAGATCCTTCTGTCAGATTGTCACTGTTTGTGGGAATTTGCTGTGCCCAATGGTCGCTGTATTTCTTATGTTTCATTTCATAAGTACAGCTCACTACAAGAAATGTCTTTCTACAGCAGGAGTTCTCAGCCTGAAGTCCATGGACCCCTTGCTTAATGGTATTGGTCCATGGCATAAAAAGGTTGGGAACCCGTGCTACACTGTGAGGTAGATAGTTGTTCCTTGTCCAAGGTCCTGAAATAAGAGGTTTGCATGAGCAACAACAGCTTTGTTCATTCTCCATACTATAGTATCTGTGCCTGCCTGCTGTATTCCCATTAGCCAGGGCAGCATCAGATTAATGCCCACTGTCCTCTGTGCTATAGAACATGCATGGCAGGCTCAAACTTCAATGTAGGTATGCTGACTGCGTCACCATTTTTCAGGCTTTAACACTGAAATATATCTTAGGCTATCAGATCTGCAAAACTCTCTGTGCCATCTCTGAAAGTCTGTAAATTGCCTTCTGTGAATGCTTTTTATAACAATTCTGTATTCTGCTGCTTATTCCAGTTAATCTCTGCACACTGTCCAGCCTGTCCTCGAGGGACATTTCTAAAGGGGCTGGTTTTCTGTGTATGAGATGCATGGGTCAGGTATTGCTGGACAATTCCGTCACTTCAAGTGCTGAGGTGCATGCTAGCATTCCTCACAGTGAAATACGTTGTACAGTCTTGTATGAAGAGATTGTAATAGCTGTGTGTGGTGGTATGAAGACATAGGAGACGGCAGATGTTGGAATCTGGAGAGGCACACAAAAACGCTGGAGGAACTCAGTGGAACACGCAGCATTTATAGGGAGAAGTGGGCAGTCAATGCCCACAATAAAGTTTCCATCTGCTGCCCATCTCACTTCCCTTGGTTCTATGCTCCACCTTCCTCTCCTGTCAGATTCCATCATCTGCTGCCCTTGGTTGTCTCCACCCATCACCTCCCAGACTCCTTTGGTGTCTTGACCATCCCTCCCCCACTTGCCTACCATCCTTGCTCACCTATCATTAACCAGCTCTTGCTCCACCCTTTTCCCTCACCTCTTTATACCAATCGTCACCCCGCTGTCTCAACCTGAAATGTTGACCTGTCTATTTCCCTTCACGGATGCTGCCTGACCTGCTGGGTTCCTACAGCGTTACGTGTTTGGCGGATCAGAACTTTTAAACAGGTGAATCAAAACAAAGGATACGGTTTGCACGCTAATAATGCACCAGAGGGTTTCAGCCCTTTTCCCCTTCCAATCCATTTCCTCTAAACTGTAGAAGCACCTTCCTTCAATCTCCCACTATTGAAATGTTTGTGTCTCTTGTGCAAGACATTAGGGCAGATGAAAAAACCTAATCAGCACACGCAAAATGCTGAAGCAACTCATCAGGTTGTGTGTGGTGCTTTGGATTTCGAGCATCTGCAGAATCTCTCCTGTTTATGATAAATCCTAATTTACTTTATCTTCCCTGGTGATGTCAAACTTCTTTTCAAAATTATGCATTTACACTTGATAGACTTTTACAAGTAAGTCTGTGGCCTCTGCTGCTGTAGACAATCCACTTCAAAGTTCGACATGTTGTGCATTCAGAGATGCTCTTCTGCACACCACTCGTGTAATGTGAGGTTATTTGACTTACTGTCACCTTCCTGTCAGCTTGAACCAGTCTGGCCATTCTCCTCTGACCTCTCATTAACAAGGCATTTATTTGCCCACAGCGCTGCTGCTCACTGAATTTTTGTTTTGTTTTTTGCACCATTTCCTGTAAACTCTAGACACTATTGTGCATGAAAATCCCAGGAGATCAGCGGTTTCTGAGATACACAAACCACCCATCTAGCCTTCCCCTGCTCTCTCTAGTAGCTCTTTATTCTCCAACAATCATTTCACAGTCAAAGTCACTTAGATCACATTTCTTCCCCATCTTGGTGTTTGGTCTGAACAACAACTGAACCTCTTGACCATGCCTGCATGCTTTTATAAACCGAATTGCTGCCACATGATTGGCTAATTAGATATTTGCATTACTGTGTGGGCATACAGCTGTACCTAATAACATGGCCACGGAGTGTATTTTGAAATGCGGGAGACAAAATCTGTGGAATCTCCTGAACAGGAGGGAGAAGTGAGCGTCACTTCCTTTGGCAATCCACCCTCCCGGTTAGAGGTGTACAAGATGGTAAGAGGCAAAGTTAGAGTGGACAACCAGAGACTTTTTCCCAGGGTGGCAATGTCTAACATGAGGGGGCATAACTTCAAGGTGTTTAGAGGAAAGTCTGGGGGGTAGCGGAGTTGGGTTTTTTTATACGGAGAGTGGCAGGAGCATGGAAAACCCTGCCACGGATGGTGGGAGAGGCAGGTACACTAGGGACATTTAAAAGGCTCCCGGGAGGTCACATGGATGAAAGACAAATGGAGTGCTATGTGGGAGGAAGGGTTAGATTAAACTTGGAGTAGTTTAAAAGGTCGGCATAGCACTGTGGGCTGAAGGGCCTGTGCTGCTGTGTAATATTCTGTATTCTCTGGTACTGGCAAGCTCCCTCTTAACAACACAACTTGAGCGGGTTCCTTACTTGGTGGCTGGTGCGGGCCGATGACACTCTCGGTTCCATCGTCATCGGACCCCCCCGTGTTTGACCCGTCCACCACTTGAAACTTGTTGGTCTGCTTGTTCCAGACATGGTGCATCTGCATGGCGGCCTCCCTCTCGGCCGCCAAGTCCAGGTCCTGCTGGGCAAGGTGAGCCCTCAGCTGCCTGATCTCGAACTGCGGAGGAGAAAGAAACACAGAGGCTGTCAGCTGCTGGCATTCCTCACCGTCACTACCCATTTCTATAGGAACCCTTCACTGGGTACGCCATTTGAAGGTGGGTGGGTATTGGCTGGGCACCAAGAGATGGGACTGGAATAATTACGACCCCTTTGAACCTCACCATTCATGGCTCACGTGATCATCTCCCTCAACTCGGATGGACGCGACATCAAAGGTTACGGGGAGAAAGCTGGGGAGTGGGATTGAGGAGAGGAGAGAAGGATCAGCCATGACTGAATGGCAGAGCAGACTTAATGGCCTAAATCCGCTCCTGTGGCTTATGGTCCAACTCCAGCTTCCTGGCTGTTCCTCACAACACCTTTGTCCATTCTGACCGGCTGCATCAGCATCCGGTCCGGGGGCACTAATGCAGAGGATCGGATAAACCAGCAGAAGGTTGAAAACTCAGCCAGTTCCATCATGGGGCACCAGCCTCCCCAGCACTGGCAACATCTTCAAAAGACGATGCCACAGGAAGGTGACACCAATCATTAAGCATGCCCACCACCCAGGCCGTGCCCTCTTCTCATTACCACCATCGGGCAGGAGGTACAGGAGCCCAAGATACACACTCACCGTTTCAGGAACAGCTTCTTCTTCCCCGCCGTCAGATTTCTGAACAGTCCCTGGACACGACCTCGCTACTCTGCTCTCTTGTACTACTTTTAAAATATTTCTTATTGTAACTTAGTTATTTTTTAAATATATTGCTCTGTACAGCTGCTGCAAAACAACAATTTCATGAGGTGTCCATGCAAATCTTTGGGTATATTTAAAGTGGAGTTTGATAGGTTCTTGATTGGTAAGCATGTCAAAGGTTACAGGGAGACGGCAGGAGAATGGGTTTGAGAGGGAATAAATCAGCTACGATGCAGTGGTAGACCAGACAGGATGGGCTGAGTAACCCAGTGCTGCCCCTACATCTTATAATGAACCTGATTCTCATTATCTCAGTCTTAAACAGTGATTCAGCCTCCACAAGACCAAGATTCCTAAAGATTTATGAAAGAAATCATCTCCTCTCTTTAGACACTGACCCCATGTTCTGGAATAGCCCATAAAAGGAAACATGCTCACAACATTTGCTGGAGCAACACACACAAATTGCTGGAGGAACTCAGCAGGCCAGCCAGCATCGATGGAAAAAAAGTACAGTCGACATTTTGGGCCGAAGCCCTTCGGCAGGACTTCGACACATTTGCCCGGTGAAATCACCTCGGAGGCTTCAGTGGATGGTACTGCAGTCTCACAGCTCCAGGGAGCCGGCTTTGATTCTGACCTATGCAGAGCTTGCAGAATTAAAGATTAAAAGATTAGCTTTGCAATTCTGTGGAATTCTTTGTCACAGGCACCCGTGGAGGCCAAGTCTTTGTGTATTAAGTCAGCGCTTGATAGGTTCAGGGCATGAAGGGATACGGGGTGAAGACAGGAAATTGGGGGTAAGAGGAAAATTGGACCAGCCATGATGAAATGGCAGAGCAGACCAGATGGGTCAAATGGCCTCATTCTACTCCTATATCCTATGGTCTCATGGTCTTTATTGGTCACATGTGCATTGAAACACACAGTGAAAGGCATTGTTTGCATTAACAACCAGCACTGTCTGAGGATGTGCTGGGGGTTGCCCACAAGCATCACCATGCTTCTGGCACCAAGATAGCATGCCCACAGCTTATTAATCCTAGCCCATACGTCTTTGGAATGTGGGAGGAAACTGCAGCACCCAGTAGACAGATGAGATCTCCCCCCCCCCCCGGCACGCTGTGCTGGCCAAATACCCCCAGTGTAGGTGGGTAGCAGAATCTGATGGTCAGCTGTGAGAGAATAGGTCACATGGGAGTGAGAGGGAATGGGATTGATAAGTTTGTAACACAAAATACTGCAGGAACTCAGCATATTTCCAGCATCTGCAGATTTTCTCTTGTTTGTTTGATAAGCATGTACGGTCTTAATGGGTTAGGGTTAACCCTAACCCTAACCCTAAAGGCTACTGTACATTGTAAGAAAAGCAAGAACATCATCCCTCATCGTCTATCATGATTTTGATATCATGTTTGCGATTGAAGGAGGTCAGAGAACATTTACAAGGATGTTTCCAGGATTTGAGAACCCAAGTTACAGGGAAAGGTTGAACAGCTGAGAACTTTATTTCCTGTAGTGTAGGAGAACGAGGGGAGATTTGATAGAAGTAATCCAAATTATGAGTGTTATAGATAGGGTAAATGCGAGTAGGTTTTCTCCACAGAAATAGGGTGAGATGAGAATTAGAGGTTATGGATTAAAGATGAAAGGTGAAATGCACAAGGGGAACATGACGGGGAAGGCCACTCACAGGGTGGTGTGAGTGGGGAATGAGCTGCCGGTGGGAGTGATGGTTGAGAGTTCAGTTTCAATATCTAAGAGAAGTTTGGATACGTACATGGATGAGAGAGGCATGGAGGGCTATGGTCCTGGTGCAGATCAATGGTGCTAAGCAGAATAATATTACTGCATGAACTAGATGGGCTGAAGGGCCTGTTTCTGTGCTGTAGTGCTCTGTTGCTCTATCTTTCTGGACTCCAAAGAGACAAATCCACCCCTTTCTCTCAAAGCAACCTTTTCTTTCCATGAAAAGTCTCTGAATCTTCTCGACACTGCCTCTGAGGCATTCTCAAGAGAGGTTGATCTCAGATGTCACAATGAGGAAAATCTGGGCCAACTGCGCCTGTGGGATGGAAGGGGTGGCAAGTTCTCTGGCTCCAGTGGAACTAGAAAGCAAAGAGCACTGATTTACCTTGCACATTTCCCTACCATAGGATGTCAAATAAACATTTCTGAGACATTGTGACCAGAGCACTGGGCCAACTTGTGCAGTCACTAGCATGTAATCTGTTGGCTAGAAAATACGTTTCGGGAGGGGCAAAGTTGTTAGGCAGAGTCGTGTAGGCCCTTCAACCCAGAGTTTGCATTGCTGTTTCTAGCCTTTCTCTGCTCTCTCCTGCAGCTCTTTATTCTCCAGCCTGTACTGGGGCAACTTGCAGCAGTCAGTTTATCCACAAACCAGTATGTCTTTGGGGCGGCATAGTGGTTAGCACAACGCTGTACAGTACTTCAATTCCCGCCACGTCCATAGGGAGTTTGACTGCGTGGGTTTCCTCCGGGTGCTCCAGTTTCCGCCCCCAGTCCAAAGACCTACCAGTTGGTATTTTAATTTTGTAAACTGTCCTGTGATTAAACTAGGGTTAAATCGGGCGTTGCTGAAGGGCCGGTTCCACGCTGTATCCCTAAGTAAATTAGAGAAATGAGGGAGGAAATTGGAAAACTGGAGTTCCCGGGAGGAAACACATGGGCTCACGCACACACAGACAGTGCTGAAGGGTCGGTATCCTTCCCGTGATACCGCGATATCTATGCCAAGTCGGTATCGAACCTCTGACCGCAGAAGGGATAGATTCACAGTATTTACCTGCGCTACCATTCCAGCTACTGGATAATAGCAAATAATGTCAGGGATGGGAGTTAGAGAGACTTTTCGCCATCGTCAAACTGTGCCTCAGTCATACGGACACTTCATATTGGGGGCATGGTCCCGGGTTTCTGAGTCTGGTTGAATCACGACCCACACTCTGCACTCCACTCCGAAGTGACCGGGTGAATAGTAAAATTAAAGCAGGGTGGAGGGAAACGGATTCAATCAGTCAGTGAGAACTCACTGCCCTCTGCTGACGGTCCGCAGTAGTGCAGCCAGCGGAACCATCTTACCAATGCAAGGTTACTGAGCAAATGCGGTCAATGGGATTTATGTTTTTACAATGAACTTCTACAACATTACAGCTCTATAATGATAATTTTAAAGATTTCTGGTCAAGCTGAAGCTGACTGTGATTTTTAAGGACAATAAATAAAAGCATTTAATTATAATTCCAAGCGGCAGACTTCTTGTACTTTTTAAACCTTATCTCAGTTTTGATCACAGCATAAGCCTTTGATGATGGAAGTACAGAACCGAAGTTCGTTCTAAAATGCTGTTGAATTAGGATGCAGAATTGTTAATTTCCTTGTAGTGTAATTTTCCTATACTTGATAACATTTTTTAAATATAATTACCCATATGCAGTATGTGTAATAGAACACGGAACACTATAACACACACACACACAATGCTGGAGGAACTCAGAAGGCCAGGCAGCATCTATGGAAAAGAGTATAATTGATGTTTTGGGCTGAGACCCTTCAGCAGGACTGGAAACAGAACAGCACAGGCTCTTCAGCCCATGAAACTGTACTGAACATTTAACTTACTTTAAGATCAATCTAACACTTCCCTCCTACATAGTCCTCCATTTTTAGATTAGAAAGCATAGAAACATTACAGCACAGAAACAGGCCTTTTGGCCCTTCTTGGCTGTGCCAAACCATTTGTCTGCCTAGTCCCACTGACCTGCACCTGGACCATATCCCTCCATACACCTCTCATCCATGTACCTGTCCAAGTTTTTCTTGAATGTTAAAAGTGAGCCCGCATTTACCACTTCATCTGGCAGCTCATTCCACACTCCCACCACTCTCTGTGTGAAGAAGCCCCCCCAATGTTCCCTTTAAACTTTTCCCCCCTCACCCTTAACCCATGTCCTCTGGTATTTTTCTCCCCTTGCCTCAGTGGAAAAAGCCTGCTTGCATTCACTCTATCTATACCCATCATAATTTTATATACCTCTATCAAATCTCCCCTCATTCTTCTACGCTCCAGGGAATAAAGTCCTAACCTATTCAACCTTTCTCTGTAACTCAGTTTCTCAAGTCCCGGCAACATCCTTGTAAACCTCTGCACTCTTTCAACCTTATTAATATCCTTCCTGTAATTAGGTGACCAAAAGATTAGATTAGATTAGATTCAACTTTATTGTCATTGTGCCGAGTACAGATACAAAGCCAATGAAATGCAGTTAGCATCTGACCAGAAGTACAAAGAATAGTGTTATTTACAAACTAACTGTGAATAAAAAGTAAGTGCTACAGCACACAAATATAAAAGTACTGAGACAGTACAATATGGGTGCAATACTGCTTAGCGCTGTGATGTGACATTCAGCAGGGTCACAGCCTCAGGGAAGAAGCTCTTCCTGTGCCTGCTGGTGCAGAAGTGGAGGTTCCTGCAGCACCTACCGGATGGGA
Source organism: Mobula birostris (assembly GCF_030028105.1). Lineage (NCBI taxonomy): Eukaryota > Metazoa > Chordata > Chondrichthyes > Myliobatiformes > Myliobatidae > Mobula > Mobula birostris. The sequence continues at coordinate 59,516,973 of NC_092387.1, read as the reverse complement.
GGAGAGTAAAAAGTCCATGGTTAGGGTGAGATGCATCCCTGGTAATGCTTTTCACCCTGCCCAGGCAGCGTTTATGGTAGATGTTCTCAAAGGTGGGCAATTGGATGCCGATAATCCACTGGGCAGCTTTCACCACACGCTGGAGTGCTTTGCGGTCCGATACGGGACAATTGCCATACCACACTGAGATGCAGTTGGTGAGTATGCTCTCAATGGTACAGCGGTAAAAGTCCGTCAGTATCCCGGGACAGAAGTGAGCTTTCTTGATGCTCCACAGGAAATAAAGGCGCTGTTGCGCCTTTTTGATCAGGATGGAGGAGTTCAGGGACCAGGTGAGATCCTCGGAAACGTGGACACCAAGGAATTTGAAGCTTGATATATGCTCCACTACAGCTCCTATCATTCATGTACTCATCTAAGAGCCACTTGAATGTCTCTACTACACCTGCCTGGTAACACATTCCACACACTAAAGCAAATAAACTACTTCTGACACCCGCTTATATTTTTCTTCAATCACCGTAATATTTTGCCCTCTTGTAATAGCCACATTTGCCTGGGGGAAAACCAGTCTCTGGCTGTCTTTTCTATCTATGCTTCTTATCAGCTTGTACACCTCTATCAAGTCAAGTTCAGGTTTAATTGTCACTGAACATCTGAATACAGCCAAACAAAACAGCATTGCTCTGGGGCCAAGATGCAAACCTCTGTACCAACAGTTACACACAGCACATATAACACATATAATTATAATAGCAGAAAGACATAGTGTTGCAAAAATAACATACCCCAAGTCCCTGAGGGTCATGGCCTGAAGATTGATGGTGCATGGGAGCCATGTTTCTGCAAGAACAAGCACGCAGCAGTTCCTCATCATACACAAGTGCAACTGCAGACCAATGCAATTCATTCTGTCTTCCACTGGAGGGCAGCACTGCTGGGGGAGGCCAGCCCCCAGCCCAGTACTGAATCCAGCGGTGCCTCTGTTCTCTCCCACACCTCCTCCGGCGTCCCTTTCCCCGGGCGGCTGCAAAAGGTGAACCCCAGCAGGAAGGCCTGCTCCACGCAACAAATGCGGCCATGCAGCTCCCCCGCCACCGGTCTCACCAATAAACCAGTGAACCGGATTGCAGGGACGTGATCTCAAGAAAAATGCCCAAGACAATTATTTACATCGTTAGTTGGATCCTGTACCTTTCAGGCACTGCCTGCGATGCCTTCCTCCTTGGGCTGCAACACAACACACAAGTCCAGCTCCACCGCTACCGAATATCTCACTAGCGGGGCAGAACTGCAGTACTGGATGTTCTTAGTATCCAGCAGTGTGTAGCCATTGTAAAAATGACAAAAGAGATGAACAATCACACCTTTGTTTGGACACAGAGGGGCTGCAGAGACCGACATCTTACGGAAAAGTCACCTCTCAGCTTCGTTCACCTCCAAGGTAGAAGCCCTAGCTCATTCAACCTTTCCTCGTAAGACATGCTTTCCAACCAGGCAGCATCCTGGTAAATCTCCTCTGTGCTCTCTCTAGAGTTTCCACATCCTTCCTATAATAAGGTGACCAGAACTGAACACCATTCAGAGCCTATAAGGAGAACGTTCATCCCAACCAGCCCATGTCTTGGATGGATCTCATGCCCTCAGTGGAGCCTTCACTGCATAGGCTACCTTCCCCTCAACGGTGTCACTGCCACTTGGCTGAACAACCAGTGCTTCCCAAATTCATTCGGACCACCAACACCTGATGCAGACTGGGGGACTATTTCATTAAGCACCTTCTCTTTGTCTGCAGCAACAGCCAAAAACTTCTGGTGGCCCTTCCATTTCACTTCCACATCCCCATTCCCCACACCCACATGTCTGCCATTGGTCCTCTCTACTGCCACAGTGAGACCAGGTTGAGTAGCTTCACTTCATATTCCATTGGGTAGCCTCAAACCTGATGGCATGAACATTGATTTCTCTCATTTCTGGTAATCTTCCCGTCTGTTCACTTTTAATTCCTCCCCCTCCCACTTTGTTTTCCCCCCATTCCTGTGGCCTCCCCCCGCCCTTATGACCTCCCTCTGCTTCCCCACTTCCTTTCCTTTATGTTATGGTCCACTTTCTTCCCCTATCAAACTCCTTCTTCTTCAGCCGTTTGTCTCTTCGACTGTCACCTCTCAGCTTCTCGCATCATTTCTGTTCACTTCTCTCCCCCTACTCATCCACCAGTCTACCTGTTCTCACCTTTCACCTGTCAGATTGTGCTTCTCCCTCTCCAGTGCCAATGAAGGGCCCTGGCTCTATACGCCAGCTGTCTATTTCCCTCTGCGGATGCCGCCTGCCTTGCCGCGTTCCTCCAGCGTTTTGTGTGTGTTGCTTATGTGAGGAGGTGAAAGGCCCGGTGGAAAGTGGCACAGCAAACACAGTTGAAAGAGGCGACAATCTACACAACGGCAGCAGGTGGACGGGTGACGAAGAACCCATTCGCAGTCCAGGCCTCTGTTCTGTGCTCGAAGGCCAGCGTTGTGGACGGGTGTTGTAGGTCTGAAGAGGCAGGACGGCCAGTCAGTGGGTGCACCTGGAGTCTGGGTCCTGTCATCAAGAATCTGAGGGTTGATACTAAAGACTGAAGCCCAAAGGTCAATCAGAAGTCTGGAGATCGAACGCCGATGGATAAAGCCTGGAGACTGGACACCCAGAGGCCTGTCCAGGGGTTGGACGACTGTCTGGGTGGGAGGGAGGGTGGTAAGGGGCTGCTTTGCTTGTTGTGTTTTGTGTTGTTCTGCTGAGTGTTGTGGGAATGCTATGCAGGTGATGGAATGTGTGGGGACCCTTGAGGGCTACCGCCAGCACAATACTCTCTTACCTACTGGGGCCCAGGCTGCCGACAGCAGCTTACCAGAGTCATCTGTCCTGGGCCACAGGTGTAGCCATCAAAGATGTTTCCCCTCCCAGGAATGAGGTCTCTGAAGTTTCTGCAGCTCTGGGCTTTTAGGGGAAAGTGTTGCTAGCCCCATGGCCAACCCTTCTCCTTTCTCAGCTGGGCTTGGGACTGTCCATGACAGAGCTGCCCCCAGCACGTCCCTCGGTTTTATTGGTTGTTGACACAAACGGGGCATTTCACTGTACGTTTTGATGTACGCAAGGTGAGTAAGTCTGAATCCGAGAAGCGGTTCACTCAGACTTGCCCCTCTCTGTCTGTTTACATTGCTGAAATTGGCTGCTGGCCCAGACCAGGCAATTGTGGATGCAGTAGCAATAACATTCTCCACCTACTCTATAATAGCAGCTCTTGGTTACTCATGGCTTCACTAGGTTTTCCCCAGAACAACACCCGCATCAGCGTTGGGACAATGCACTTTAACCAGTCAAGGCTCTGTCCTATGATCCTGAAAGTTTCCCAGAGTAACACACACAAAATGCTGGAGGAACTTAGCAGGTCAGGGAGCATTGCTGGAGAGGAATAAACAGTCGATATTTTCATCTGAAATCCTTCATTATGGAAAGGGGGGGAGCTAGAATAAGAAGGTGGGGAGGGGAAAGAGTACTAACTGGCAGATGATGGGTGGGACCGGGTGAGGGGGAACGCAGGTGGGTGGGGAGGGGAAATGAAGATGGGAGGTGACGGGTGGAAGAGGTAAATGATGAAGGAAGAAGGAATCTGATAGGAAAGGACAATAGACTATGGGAGAAAGAGAAGGAGGTGGAGGGCAGGGGCGGGAAAGAGAAAGGGTAAAAGGAAAGCCAGAGTGGGGAATGGACAAAGAAGAAGTGAGGAGGGGGTGGGGAGAAATCACCAGAAGTTGGAGAAATTGATGTTCGTGTATTTTAGCTCCCATGTATATCTACTGCAGGGTTTGCTGCTGGATAAACCCTTCCTGTTGGAGCAACACACAATCTGCAGGAAGAATTCGGCAGGTCAGGCAGCGTCCATGGCGGGAGCTGGACAGACAACATTTTGGATCGAGAGCCTTCACCTGGACTGAAAGATAGAGGGGGAGATGGCCAGTCTTCAGGTAGCAGATCCACCTATCCCCGCTAGCTTTTTCTCCACCTATCTCCTCTCTATCTTCCAGGCCCGATGAAGGGGCTTCCTCTGTGGGTCACCTCCCGACAGAAAAGACATCAATAAGGTTGAAAGAGTGCAGGGAAAATTTACAAGGACGTTGCTGGGAGTTGAAGATCTGAGTTACAGGGAAAGGTTGAATGGGTTAGGAATATATTCCCTGGAGCACAGGGGAATGAGGAGAGATTTGTTAGAGGTATACAGAATTATGAGGGTTATAGAAAGGGTAAATGCAAGAAGGTTTTTTTTCCCCATTGAGTTTGGGTGAGACTAAAACTAGAGGTCATGGGTTAAGGGTGAAAGGTAAAGTGTTTAAGGGGAACTTGAGGGGCAACTTCCTCACTCAGAGGGTGGCGAGAGTGTGGAATGAACTGCCAGCAGAAATGGTGCATGAGGGTTCATTTGTAACATTTAAGAGAAGCTTGGACCAGTGTAAGGATGGGAAGGGTGTGGAGGGCTATGGCCCAGGTGAGGATCGATGGGACTGTTAGAGTGAGTTTTTGGGTAGATGATTCATTTACACTTCAATGACTTTGGCCACCAGTCTTCTGTTTGACAAAGTACTGTGGATCGAGTTCACAGCAATGCATTTCCTAAAAGCCGTGAATACCAGACGCTGCTGACGCTGTAGTTTGACCAGATGATGTAGCTTTGAAGACAGTATTATCTATACTTTATAAATATTAATTGTCCTCTATGTTAGCGTGTAAAATACCAAATAAATGTATTGTGGATTTAACTAAAGGCTGTGGATACCAACCCAGACATGTTGGCGTCAGAAGGAAAGGATGAAGTCAGAAGGTGTGATGTTTTGTATGTAGCCTCAAAAGGAAGCATTGTCTATAACTTTTTAAATAGCGATTGCCCTTTGTGTTTAGCATGTAAATATCGAGCCCACATTGGGCTAACAGACCTTTCCACTGAAAGCGTCTCTGTCCGTATGATACCTGCTGAACCTTGTTGTGTTGAATAAAGAAGCTGCTTTGTATCTACCAGTGACTCTGCCTCTCGGGTGATTTCATCCATGCCACAACAGGGACGAGGCAGAATAACAGTTTAGCATGGAAGAGATGGGCTGAAGGGCCTGTTTCTGTGCTGTAGAGCTCTGACTCTGTGACCTCTCGAGCTCCCTCAGCATTTTGTGTCTGGTTCCCCATTCCAGCAACTGCCGTTGCTCTGGGCCTGCCCTTTCCTGCCAGAATGTTCTTGCCTGGGAATCAGATCTATTTCCGTGCAGAACTTTGACGCAATTTTGTGTCAAAATCTTCTGCCATTTGGGAAATGGGATTGGCCATTTGCTGTTATGAGTCACCTTAATGCAGATTTTATTTTCCTCTTCTATTTTAAGCAGGTGATGTCGCCAATGTGCGAGTCTTGGCTTGCTTAAGTGATGACAGAAATTGGATTAAAAGGTCGCATCTTATGACACTAGTCAGTAATTCCCAACACAACAAGAAGAATGTCATGCTGAGAGTTGTGAACAAGATGTGGGATCAGGTGTCTTTGGGGATATAGTGTTAATTTGTAAAATCCATCCCTCTGTGCCAGCAGATCTTTGTGAAACTAGAGAGCTCTGTGCTCTGGGTACGTTTGATCCCGTTGACCTGAGGCCTGATCCAATGCAGGGGTCGCAAGCGGTTTCAGAGGGTTTTAGATTCTACCAGCTCCATCATGGCCACAACCCTCTCTCCCCCCCACTTCACCACCTCCAAGTGGTGCCACCCTCAAGGAGGTGCCATCCATCAGTAAGATCCTCACCATGTCCTCTTCTCATTGCTATCTTCAGATTGGAGGTACAGGAGCCTGAAGACCCAGACTCAACAATTCAGGAACCACTTCTCCCCCTCCACCATCAGATCGCTTAGCATAACATGGAAACCAGCCTCCCCTCCATGGACTCTGTCTACGCTTCTTGCTGTCTCAGTAAAGCAGCCAGCACAGTCAAAATCCCCCCTCCCCCTGGGCATTCTCTCGTCACCACTCTTCCACTGGGCAGATGCAAAAGCCTGAAAGCACGTACAGTCCCACCAGGCTCAAGACCAGCTTCTACCCTGCTGGTATGAGACAGTTCAATGGTTCCCTAGTACGATAACTTTGACTCCAGACCTCACAATCTACCTTGTTATCATTTTGTAGCTCGTTGTCCACCAGCTCTGCACTTTCTCTGTAGTTGTTATACTTTATTCCGCATTGTTGTTGCTACATGTTGTTCTGTCTCAATGCACTGTGTAATGTTCTGATGTGTATCTTGGTACATGTGACTATAATAAGCCAGTTCCAATTTCAGAACAGTCTATGAGATTTTGTACTATTTATAATGTAATTTATAGTCATTTTGTTGGGGCGGTGGTTTGGAGATATGTCTCTACCAAAGGAGGTACAAGGCGCTCTTTCCCTCCGCTAGCCTGGAAGTCAGCTTTGAGCAAGGTGTACCACCTTCTTCGTCCCCCACCACCACCACCCCCAATCATGGTCATGTGAAGCCACGTGAGCAGGTGTTGGATGGTCGTATGAGCAGCTGGTGCAGATCACAAATCCTGGTGATGCAACCACTGACGCTGGGCAGTCAATCTCTGAAGAGACACTGATACTGGATGGGGTCACCACTGCCCAGGAGAAGGCAACGGCAAACCACTTCTGCAGAACAATTTGCCAAGAACAATCCTGGTCATGGATAGACCATGATGGCCCACGGTGCATAATGATGATGAGGAGTCATTTTATGCCTTTGCACTGTACCGCTGGTCACAAACAACAAATTTCACATCATATAAGCTAGAGATATTAATCCTGAATGGGGAGGTTGGAGGGAGGGAAGGAGTATAAATTGGCAGGTGAAAGGTAAGACCAGATGGGGGGGGGAGCGTGAGAAGAAAGTCCCTTCTTCTTCAGCCCTTTACATCTTCCACCTATCCCCTTCCAGCCTCTCACATCTTCCCCTCTTCCCCACCCACCCACCTTCTCCCTTACCTCCTCCCTCCTATCACCAACCAGCTTGCACACCTTCCCCCCACCCCTGCCCACCTTCTTATTCTGGCTTTGGCCCCTTCCTTTTCCACCCCGGATGAAGCTCGCTCCCTCCTGCCCACCCACTCACACTCGGCAGACTGTCACCACAGGAGGAAGTACGGTATTCCAGAAAGGGCCAGTGTATTGTACCAGTAAGGAGGTGACAGCAGTTTGACATTATCACTCTAACCAAGCAGCAGTGTTAGTGATACTTCCATCCCCGGCTCTCCGCATTCCCGGCATCTTGTCCCGTCCAATCCTGATGGATAACTTCAGGATGCTTCTCCGGAGAGTATCCATCCTCTGGGACACAGGAATAGGCAGCATCTATGGAGTTCTGATGAAGGGTCTTAGCCCCAGACGTCAACCACTTACTCCCCTCCAGAGATGCTGCCAGGCCTGCTGAGTTCCTCCAGCACTTTAAGTACCTGGAGTATTGTGTGCAGTTCTGGTCTCCATACTTGAGGAAGGATATACTGGCTTTGGAGGCAGTGCAGGGGAGGTTCACCAGGTTGATGCCAGGGATGAAGGGGTTAACCTATGAGGAGAGATTGAGTTGCTGGGACTATACTCTCTGGAGTTCAGAAGAATGAGAGGGGATCTTATAGAAACATACAAAATTTTGAAAGGGATAGTTAAGATAGAAGTAGGAAAGTTGTTTCCATTGGTAGGTGAGACTAGAACTAGGGGACATTACCTCAAGATTCAGGGGAGAAGATTTAGGACGGAGATGAGGAGAAACTGTTTTTCCCAGAGAGTGGTGAATCTGTGGAATTCTCTGCCCAGGGAAGCAGTTGAGGCTTCTTCATTACATATATTTAAGAAACAGTTCGATAGGTTTTTACATGGTAAGAGAATTAAGGGTTATGGGGAGAAGGCAGGTAGATGGAGCTGAGTTTACAGACAGATCAGCCATGATCTTATTGAATGGCGGGGCAGGCTCGATGGGCCAGATGGCCTACTCCTGCTCCTGTTTCTTATGTTCTATGTTCTTAAATACACTCAATGACTTGGCTTCCACAGCCACCTGTGGCAACGAACTCCACAGATTCACCACCCGCAGGCTAAAGAATTTACCTGGGTAAGTTAAGCCAATAGTCAAAAAAAGACCTGCATTTATCTTGATAAAGAGTTTTGGTCTGAAACGTTAAACATCCACCACCCAGCCACCCGCCTTCCCCCTCACCTATCACCTGCTAGCTTGTGTTCCCCCCTCCACCCCCATCTTCCAGTTTCTTCCCCCTTCCTTTCCAGTCCCAATGAAGGGTCTCAGCCTGAAACGTTGACTCTTCATTCCCCTCCATAGGTGCTGCCTGACTTGCTGAGTTCCTCCAGCACTTTCTGTGCGCTGTTCAAGATTTCTAGTTCGTGCTTTTATCCACGACACGGCTGTCTTTATTAAGCCTTTCCTGGGTATTGGAACCTGCAAGATCCTTCCTCCGCCCCCGCAGTTCCAAAACGTGAAGGAGCCAGGCAGTCGTCCTTGAGCCGGGAGGAGGCCGAGCCTCCATCTTCCACCCCCGAGGCTTGAGCAGAGAGTCCAGATTGACTCGAGGAGGGGGGTGCAGCCTAGACAGCAGTGAGCGCCTTTCAGTCGAGACGTCAAACCATAGCCCCATCTGTTATTTCAGGCAAGCGCTGAGAGTTTGGAGAGGGGTCGGGTGGCCACTCCTTGGTATATGCTCCCCCCCCCCCCAACCATCCCTACAATAGTTATCCTGGTTGTGGTCTCCTTTTTGTTTGAGGGAGGTTGGGCAGGGCACCTGACGGTGACGATGATGATGCTGGCCTCTGTTTTCCTGTGTTATAGTTGAGATGACACCTCAGGGAATTCAAGGATAGCGTAACGCTTCACAGTCCAGTGACTGGGGTTCAGCTTATTGCTGATGGGAGGGGGTATAATTTCAATGTGGAGGACGTCAGAGGTAGGGTTTTACTTTTCACTGAGAGTGATGGGTGCGTGCAGCACCCTGCCGGGGGTGGTGGGAGAGACAGATACATTAGGGACGTTCAAGAAACTCCTGGATGGGCACATAGAGGACAGGAAAGTGGAGAGTAACAGTACGTAGGAGGGAAGGGTTTGATTGATCTTGGAATTGATTGAAATGTCAGCACAACATTGGGGCCGAAGGGCCTGAAGTGTGTTGTACCATTCTATGTTCTGCCGCTGTCCGTAAGGATTTCGTACGTTCTCCCTGTGACTGTGTGGGTTTCCTCCGGGTGCTCTGGTTTCCTCCCACATTCCAAAGATGTTCGGGTTAGGGTTAGTGAGTTATGTTGGCACTGAAAGCATGGAGATCCTAGCGGGCAGCCCCCAGATGGTGTCGGTCGTTGATGCAATGGGCATGTTTCAGTGTTCCCACGTACTGTACCTGTGACAAGGAACGTTAATCTTTAATCTGCACTACAGCGGCTATACGATGGTTGGGAGTTTGTAGCTGTGGCAGGGTTGCAGGTACTTACCCTCCCCGCCCGCCCGACTCACCGCCTGCTCCTGACAGATCTGCGTCAGCCGCTCCAGCTGCTCTTCGCGGACCTGCTTGGCCTTCTCGTACTGCTGCACCACCATCTCCAACTCCACCTTCACCGGCAGAACGTACGCTGGAAGAGTCAGAAGGGAGAGAGTTGGGAGTTCATCGCGACTGAGTCGCCTGGGCGGAAGAGTGAAACTGCGTACCACACCTCTCCACCAGGGACCGTACAACACAGGAGCTGAATCAGGCCATTCGGCCCATCAAGTCTGTTCTGTCATTCCATCATGGCTGATTTCTTATCCCTCTCAACCCTATTCTCCTGCTTTCTCCCCTTAACCTCTGACACTCTTACTAATCAAGAACCTATCAATCTCTGCTGTAAATACGCCCAATGACTTGCCCTCTGCAGTGTCCATAGCAATGAATTTCACAGATTCACCACCCTCTGGCTAATGAAGTTCCTCACCATCTCTGTTCTAAAGAGATTTCCTTCTATTCTGAAGATGTGCCCTCTGGTCGTAGATTCCCCCTCCATAGGAGACATCCTCTCCACATCCACCCTATCCAGACCTTTCAGTATTCGCTAGATTTCAACAAGATTCCCCCTCATTCTCCTGAACTCCAGAAATTACAGGCCCAGGACCTTCAAACGTTCCTCATATGTTAACCCTCTCATTCCTGGGATCATTCTCCTGCACCTCCCCTGGACCCTCTCCAATGCTGGCACGTCCTTTCTGAGGTACCGGGCCTGAAACTGCTCACAATACTCCACGTGCTGTTCGACCAGTGCTTTTTAAAGTCCCAGACCGGCTCCTCTTCTCTCACAGCCAGGGCCGAATTGGAGAACTTACAGCACAGTTAGAGGCTATTCGGCCCATCACCATCCTGACATTTTGCAACGGCATCTTGTCCTTCCTACTCCCCTGTTCAATCCCTCATAACTTTTTTTAAGCCTACAATTATCATCAAGAATATTAAAGATGCATACCTCTCTCCACCTGTGTCTAATGCAGTGTGTTTAAAATCAAAGATCAAGTTTACTTGCCATATATATTTACATGAATTGGGAATTTGCTGAGCTGTGTTGGTCAGGTCACCACATGCAACAAGAACAACAATATTCAACAATCGTAAAGAATAATGATTATATAAAAATAGTTAAAGTACAGATATGAATAAAATGTGTGCAAATGCATTAATACCAGCTTGTAAACATTGGTTTAAAGTGTTTACAGTGCAGTGATGGGAGTAATAGATGGGGGGTGGGGGTTAAGTACAGTAACCCGATTCAACCCCTTTAGAAGGTCACAGTGGGAACTTCCCCCAACAGTGTGTGAGAGCTTTCCCTTCTGTCTCGTTGCTCAGTCGCTGACATTTCCAGCTAATGGGAGCTGCCTCTCTTTATTTACTACGGCCTGCTGCAATTGGGTGGTACGGTGGTGTAACATTATTACCGAGCCAGCGACCCGCGATCGATTACCGCCGCTGTGCACAAGAGGTTTGTACACTCTCCGGGTGCTCTGGTTTCCTCCCACATTCTGAAGACGAACGGGTTAGTAGGTTGATTGGTCACAGGGTGTAGCTGGACAGCGTGGGGCCGTTGGGCCGGAAGGGCCTGTCACTGTGCTGTGTCTCTAGGTCAGTTACAATGATCTCTAATGCTTCTATACTTGCACTTCATTTGTTTGCACCTTCTTGTCTACTTTTCCCACACTTCCTCTGAAAATGGAACACCAAATTCTACCTCCTGGCATCTTCCCCCTTCCTTTCCAGACCTGAAGAAGGGTATAGGCCCGAAGCATCAAACGTTTATTAACTTCCATAGATTCTGCCCGACCTGCTGAGTTTCTTCAGCCTTTTGTGGCGCGTTGCTTTGGACTCCAAGTATCCGCAGATTTCCCTGTGTTTATATTCTACATTCTGCTTTAGATACTTCCATAATGATCCCCATCAGACCCCACCGCCACACTACATACACATCACCTGGCAACACTCTATGTACATACAGTCCATATGTATAACATTTACTTGTACATCGTGTTTTATATGATTGCTTTTATAACTATGTTTATAGAACCATAGAACACTACAGCACAGAAAACAGGCCATTTGGCCCTTCTAGTCTGTGCTGAAACATTATTCCACTAGTTCCATTGACCTGCATCCAGTCCATAACCCTCCAGACCTCTCCCATCCATGTACCTATCCAATTTATTCTTAAAACTTAAGAGTGAGCCCGCATTTACCACGTCAGATGGCAGCTCGTTCCATACTCCCACCACTCTCTGAGTGAAGAAGTTCCCCCTAATATTCCCCCTAAACCTTTCCTCTTTCACCTTAAAGCCACGTCCTCTTGTATTTATCTCTCTTAACCTAAGTGGAAAGAGCCTATTCACATTTACTTTGTCTATACCCCTCATAATTTTGTAAACCTCTATCAAATCTCCCCTCATTCTTCTATGCTCCAAGGAATAAAGTCCTAACCTGTTCAATCTTTCCCTGTAACTCAACTCCTGAAGACCCGGCAACATCCTAGTAAATCTTCTCTGCACTCTTTCAATCTTACTGATATCCTGCCTATAGTTAGGTGACCAGAACTGCACACAATACTCCAAATTTGGCCTCACCAATGCCTTATACAACCTCCCCATAACATTTCAATTCCTATACTCCTATATCATTTTGTTTTGCTTTTTTATTGTGTTCCTTATGTTTATTGTGTATTTTTTATGCTGCAAATCATTTGTTCTCCTTTACATTTGTGTACTGCAGGATCTTGAATCTTTAAATGCTTACATAGTCACACTGATTTGTCTACCTGCACTTCACCTTCTCTATAATTGGGACTCTGTATTTTACATTCTGTTTTAAATACTTGCATAATGATTTTAAATGCTTACACACTTACATTTTATTTGTCTACCTGCACAGCATAGCGTCTCTAACTATAACACTATATTCTGTGTTCTTTATTCACTTTCTCAGCTTAGGGTGGCACGGTAGCGTAGTGGTCGGAACAACGCTTTACCGTACAGGTGACCCGGGTTCAATTCCTGCCGCTGCCTGTAAGGAATTTGTACGTTCTCCCCGTGACCACGTGGTCTGGTTTCTTCTCACAGTCCAAAGATATACTGGTTGGTAGTTGGTCATTGTAAATTGTCCCACGATTAGGTTAGGGTTAAGTCGGGGGTCGCTGGGTGGTGCAGTTCAAAGGGCTGGAAGGGCCTATTCCATGCTGTATCTCAATAAAAATAAAATTTTAAGCAGCAGTTTAAACATGTCAATATAATTGTGTACAGAATGATCTGGCACATAAGCAAAAGCTTTTCATTGTATCTTGGTGTTGGCGCGTGGCCAAGTGGCTAAGGCGTTGGTCTAATGATCTGAAGGTCGCTAGTTTGAGCCTCAGCTGAGGCAGCGTATTGTGTCCTTGAGCAAGGCACTTAACCACACATTGCTCAGCGACGACACCGGTGCCAAGCTGTATCAGCCCTAGTGCCCTTCCCTTGGACAACATCGGTGGCGTGGAGAGGGGAGACTTGCAGCATGGGCAACTGCCGATCTTCCATACAACCTTACCCAGGCCTGCGCCCTGGAAACCTTCCAAGGTGCAAATCCATGGTCTCAGGAGACTAACGGATGCCTAGAATGTATCTTGGTACATGTGACAAAAATAATTCCAAAATAAGAACATATGCAAATTGGAGCAGAGGTAGATGGCTTGGCTCCTCAACTCTAACCCATTTTTCAATCTATGCCACGCTAGTTCACCACTACTCTCAATTCCCTGATCTTTCACAAAGAGGTTCAGCCTCCTCCTTAAGTATGCCCAGGGATCCAGCCTCTACAAGTTCCTGGTGTGGGGAATTCCAAGAGATAACCACTCATTACACCCCTGTGAGACAAGAGGTACATGTTCCTATTTTCCCCCGTGGTCCTGTGAGTGAAGTCCCTCATCCCCTCAGGGAGTTTCATCAGCGACTCAAATTGGGATAATTGGGATTGAAAGCAATACCCTGGGTCAATGTGCACAAAATTCTGGAGAAAATCAGCAGGTCAGGCAGCACCTGTGAGGGGAAACAGACAGCCTACGCTTTGGGCTGTGACCTTTCATCAGGACTGATGATAGTGCCTGATCTGTCAAGTCTTCCCGGCGTTTTGTGTGCGTTGTTCCAGATGTCCTGCATCTGTAGTCTCTTCTGTCTGCGACACTCCCAGAGTGGAGAAGATTATGGGAGACACAAGAGATTCTGCAGATACTGCCAATCTTAAGCAACACACACAAAATGCTGGAGGAACTCAGCAAGTCAGGCAGCATCTATGGAGGGGAATAAACAGTTGTCTTTTTGGACCAAGACCCTTCGTCAGGAATGATGAAATGTCTTGGCCTGAAATATTGGCTATTTATTCCCCTGCAATAATTATTGGGAGGTTTGGTGGCACAACTAAGAGGCTTGTAATATTGACGCAAGTGGTTCTGCAGATTTGGTACATCCTGAGTAACACACACAAATTACTGGAGAAACTCAGTAGGTCAGGCAGTATCTATGGAGAGGAACAAACAGTTGCCTGTTTGGGCTGAGACTTCATCATGAAGGGTCTAGGCTGAAATGTCAACTGTTTATTCCCCTCCAAAGATGTAGGGTCTTGGCCCAGGAATTTGACCGTTTATTCCTCTCTACAGTTGCTGCCTGACCTGCTGAGTGCCCCCAGTACTTAGGGTGCGTTACTTTCAATACTGAGTTGCCCTTATCCATTGCACCATTGTCATTTTCAAATGTGGGGTGAAGGAAAACCAAAAACGTGCAATTTACTGGTTGCTTTGATCCCAGTTTAAAAATCTCAGTTGTCATTCAAGGCTTCTGCCTCTAGAGGGAGTGCCAATACAAGGAGTAAGAAAATCTTATCCGAAAAACATTGGAATTGATTGGGACGCAGAGTTCCTTTGCTGCCCAGGATAATTAATAATTAATTACACCCAGTAATTAACAATTTCCATCCACTATAACCAGATGCAGATGGCCAAGCCACCTTTGTTTCTTTGTAGATTCTCCAACATCGCCTCCCTCCCTGAATTTAAGCCAACAGGAGGTACAATGGATGAGCAACTTCAAAGTCCAGTCTAATAGTCTAAAGATCTGCATTCAAATCCCACCATAGCTGTAGAAGTTAAGTTCAGTTAATAATATAGAATGTCAGTACCTATATATCTATAATAGAACAGTACTGCACAGTACAGGCCCTTCGGCCCACGATGTCGTGCCAACTTTTTAACTCGCTCCAAGTTCAATCTAACACTTCCCTCCATTCGTCTTTCATCCACTTGCCTACCGAAGAATCTCTTAAATGTCCCTACTGTGTCTGCCTCTAACCCTGGCAGTGCGTTCTATGCACCCACTACTCACTGTGTTAAAAAACCACCTCTTATATCACCCCCATACTTTCCTCCAATCACCTTAAAATTATACCCCCTCATATTAGCTCCACCTTGGTGAAAAAGATTGCTTCTGCCTGTTATGCCACTGGGATTTAGGGCTGCAACAATGGTCCTCAATCTCTGGCAGTGTTCAGGACTTCCTTCACCATGTCAGCAGTTCTTTCTCACTACTGTCAGTCACAAAAGTCCTGGATGGCAACTTAGGACAACCATCGAACTCAGGTGCAGAAGGATTCTTCATTGCTGTTTCCATAACAATTGTTTTTTGAAGAGTCAGGGTTGTTAGCCCTGAGCTGAGGCTTCAAACCTGGAAGACTGGTAGACCACTCTTAGTCTGGCCTCTGTCCTTTGACGCGTTAAACGGGTACCCTACCAAAAACCCCTGACTCCAGTCAACATAGCTCTCCAGGTCATTGAGGCATACAAGAAGCCTCCAAACCCTACGACAAGGTCGTGGCCCTCTTGGAGGTAACGAAAAAGATAGAGCCACACTATCTATGCCTCTTATTATCTTGTACACCTCGAGCAAGTCACCTCTCATTCTCCTTCACTCCAAAGAGAAAAGCCCGAGCTCGCCCAGCCTCTGCTCATAAGACATGCTCCCCAATCCAGGCAACATCCTGGTACATCTCCTCTGCACCCTCTTGAAAGCTTCCACATCCAACCTGTAATGAGATGACCAGAACTGAACACAATAACTGAACACTGGTCAAAGAACACTGAGGCTGTCTACAAGAAGGGTCAGAGCCGTCTCTATTTCCTGAGGAGACTGAGATCCTTTAACATCTGCCGGACGATGCTGAGGATGTTCTATGAGTCTGTGGTGGCCAGTGCTATCATGTTTGCTGTTGTGTGCTGGGGCAGCAGGCTGAAGGTGGCAGACACCAACAGAATCAACAAACTCATTCGTAAGGCCAGTGATGTTGTGGGAATGGAACTGGACTCTCTCACGGTGGTGTCTGAAAAGAGGATGCTGTCTAAGTTGTATACCATCTTGGTCAATGTCTCCCATCCACTACATAATGTACTGGGTGGGCACAGGAGTACATTCAGCCAGAGACTCATTCCACTGAGATGCAGCACTGAGCGTCATAGGAAGTCATTCCTGCCTGTGGCCATCAAACTTTACAACTCCTCCCTTGGAGGGTCAGACATCCTGAGCCAATAGGCTGGTCCTGGACTTATTTCATAATTTACTGGCATAATTTACGTATTACTATTTAACTATTTATGGTTCTATTACTATTTATTATTTATGGAGCAACTGTAACGAAAACCAATTTCCCCCGAGATCAATAAAGTATGACCATGACTATGACTATGACTATGACTAATCTGGAAGTTTAAAATACCGGAACTGAGTAGTCTCAGTAACATCCTCTAGGGCAGTGAATCTCCCATCCTTACCCTGTCAAGACCCATAGCAACATGGTCGACTGTGAAATGTCCAAGTCATTTATTCGGTTCTGGGAAATCAGACCTTCCTGGAGCTGCTCACCAACGTGGCTGAAGAGGAAGCAGCTTGTGCCATGGAAATCTCATCAGCAGTTTGCCTGTGAAGCCCCTAGGAACGTTAAAAGCTCTACAGAACTGGCAGTCGTCTGCCTGCTCTTTCCAGTATCCACTCCATGCCCTTGGATATGATTCATTCAAATTTAATTTAATATTGACGAGTGCTTGTAACAGGGACATCTTAACATATTAATTATGTTAAACATCTTAACATGGAACATCTTAATTAGATTATTTGGAAATTTCTTATCTATAGATTGCTTGCATTTAATATGAGATGGAGTAAATTCAAAGGAGATGTGCGATGTTTCTTTTTAAAACTGAGAGTGACGTGTGTCTGAATTGCTCCTCTTGGATTAGTGGTGGAAGCAAGTGTGACAGAGATATTCAAAAGGCTCTTAGGCACGTGAGTGTGCAGAAAACTGAGGGGCGTGCACATTGTGTGCCCCACAAAACCATGAACGCCTGTTTGTTATTCACCTTTTGCACTCTTTATTTATTTTGTAACTTGTAGTAATTCTTGTAGAGTCATAGAGCACAGAATTAGACCCTTTGCCCATCAAGTTCCTGCCTTCGAGTCCTATCTACATGCACTTAGATCATAGTCCTCTACACCCCTCCCATCCACGTACCTATCCAAACTTCTCTTAAATGTTACAATTGAACCTGTATCCACCTCTTTTACTGGCCGCTCGTTCCACACTCACACCACCCTCTGAGTGAAAAAGTTGCGTTTCAGGTTCCCCTTAGATATTTCACCTTTCACTTTAACCCCTCGACCTTTAGTACGGTACTTGCACTGCATCACAAAACAACAAATTTCATGACATATGCTCATAGGCCAACATATTAGGTCCATCTGCTCATTAATACAAATATCTAATCAGCCAATCATGTGGCAGCAACTCAATGCATAAAAGCATGAAGTCATGGCCAAGAGGTCCAGTCTTTGTTCAGACCAAATATCAGGATGGGGAGGAAGTGTGATCTCAATGACTTTGACTTTGTTGGTGCCAGACAGGGTGGTTTGAGCATCTCAGAAACTGCTGATCTCCTGGGATTTTCACAACAGCCGTCTCAAGAGTTTAAAGCGAATGGTACAAAACAAAAAAAAAGATACAGTGAGCGGTAGTTCTGTGGGTGAAAACAACTTGTTAGTGAGGGAGGTCAGAAAAGAATAGCCAGACTGGTTCAAGCTGACAGGAAGGTGACAGTAACTCAAATAACTACGCGTTACTTATTTGTGGGGCTCCACAGGGGACTGTCTTGTCTCTCTTTCTCTTCACCATTTACACCTCGGACTTCAACTACTGCACAGAGTCTTGTCATCTTCAGAAGTTTTCGGATGACTCTGCCATAGTTGGATGCATCAGCAAGGGAGATGAGGCTGGGTACAGGGCTACGGTAGGAAACTTTGTCACATTGTGTGAGCAGAATTATCTACAGCTTAATGTGAAAAAGACTAAGGAGCTGGTGGTAGACCTGAGGAGAGCTAAGGTACCGGTGACCCCTGTTTCCATCCAGGGGGTCAGGGTGGACATGGTGGAGGATTACAAATACCTGGGGATACGAATTGATAATAAACTGGACTGGTCAAAGAACACTGAGGCTGTCTACAAGAAGGGTCAGAGCCGTCTCTATTTCCTGAGGAGACTGAGGTCCTTTAACATCTGCTGGACGATGCTGAGGATGTTCTACGAGTCTGTGGTGGCCAGTGCGATCATGTTTGCTGTTGTGTGCTGGGGAGGCAGGCTGAGGGTAGCAGACATTAACAGAATCAACAAACTCACTCGTAAGGCCAGTGATGTTGTGGGGATGGAACTGGACTCTCTCACTGTGGTGCCTGAAAAGAGGATGCTGTCCAAGTTGCATGCCATCTTGGACAATGTCTCCCATCCACTACATAATGTTCTGGTTGGGCACAGGAGTACATTCAGCCAGAGACTCATTCCACCGAGATGCAACACAGAGCTTCATAGGAGGTCATTCCTGCCTGTGGCCATCAAACTTTACAACTCCTCCCTTGGAGGGTCAGACACCCTGAGCCAATAGGCTGGTCCTGGACTTTTTTCCTGGCATAATTTACATATTACTATTTAACTATTTATGGTTTTATTACTATTTAATTATTTATGGTGCAACTGTAACGAAAACCAATTTCTGCCGGGATCAATAAAGTATGACTATGACTACGTTACAACAGTGGTGTGCAGAAGAGCATCTCTGAACGCACAACACGTCAAACCTTGAAATGGATGGGCAGGAGGGGACCACAATGGGTGCTACACCTGTATCTGATAAAGTGGCCACTGAGTGTACGTCAGAGACATAAACCTGATGCTGATTCTGAGAAAGAATTAGTTTCGTTAGGCATTAAATTATTTGTTTAATTAGTTCAGTACAATACTGTGAGCTGAAGGGTCTGTTCCTATACCGTCTATAAACTGAGCCGAAAATGCAATTTATTGAATGAAGGTATGGGTTATTATTTGCTTGGTACTGAGCAGGATATCCAAGCCCATACAGAAAGCTACACAAGGAGGAGTTAGAAGGATTGCCTTTAATGTTCAGATGTGTGCTTCCTTGTTAATTATACTAATTACCGATGCCAAATGTGGAATGGAAGAATAAAACAAATTAAATGTAATATTATGGCTGTTTTATATCCAGTTAATGTATGGATGATGGAAGGTTATTATTTACTGGTCGTGGGAGTTTGCTGTGTCTGCCTTGCCCTGTCTCCTATCTTGGTGCGTGGCCAAATGGTTAAGGCGTCGGTCTAGTGAGCTGAAGGTCATTAGTTCGATCCTCAGCTGAGGCAGCGTGTTGTGTCCTTGAGCAAGGCACTTAACCACACGTTGCTCTGCGACGACACCGTATTGGTCCTAGTGCCCTTCCCTTGGACAACATCGGTGGCGTGGAGAGGGGAGACTTGCAGCATGGGCAACTGCTGGTCTTCCATGCAACCTTGCCCAGGCCTCAGTCAACATCGAAAATCGATGGACAGCCGAAGAAGTCTCCTATTGATAAAGAAAGTTTGTTTGGAATATCCTGGAGTTGGCTATAATGTAATAGATTTTGTGAGCTGACCCATTTCTCCTGATGTCAATCAGTTAAAATGATTGTGATCAGAATTCACTCATTCCCGATCCCTATTTTCCCAGAACTTGGGAACGAGACTGGGAGACAGGGCGGTGAAAAAGGCATTCGGCACACTGGCCTTCATCAGTCTGGGCACTGGGTACAGGACTTTGGATGTCATGTACACCGGTGAGTCTGCACTTACAGTATTGCATCCCGCTTTGGACATCCTGTTACAGGAAAGACATTGTTAAATTGTGAAGAGTGCACAGAAGATTTACAGGGATGCTGCCAAGACTTGAGGGCCTGAAGTACAGGGAGTGGTTGGGCAGGCAGGGACTTTGTACCTTGGAATGCAGGAAATTAAGAGGGTGACGTTACAAGGTTATGCAGAGCATAGACAGGATGAGCGCACAGAGCTTTTTCCCAGGGAAAGGGAACTAAAACACTAGAGGGCATGGATTTAAGGTGAGAGGTGAAAGGCTTGTCATATGGGGAGTGTTTGATGGCTCTGGGCCTCTACTCACTGGAATTCAGAAGAATGAAGGGTGAGCTCATTGAAACCTATCGAATGTTGAAAGACTTCAATAAAGTGGATGTGGAGAGGATGTTTCCTGTGGTGGGGGAGTCTAAGACCAGAGGAAATAGCCTCTTAATAGATGGGCGTTCTTTTAGAATGGAGATGAGGAGGAATTTCTTTAGCCAGTGATTGGTGAATCTGTGGAATTCATTGTTGCAGGCATCTGTGGAGGCCAAGTCGTTGGGTATATTTAAGGCAGGGTTTGATAGATTCTTGATTATTCAGGGCATGAAGGGATACGGGGAGAAGGCAGAAGATTGGGGCTGAGAGGGAAATGGATCAGCCATGATGAAATGGCTGAGCAGACTTGATGGGCCAAATGGCCTAATTCTGTTCCTATTCTATGGTCTTCATGCAAAAGGTAGTATGTATGTGGAATGAGCTGCCCGAAGAAGTACTGAGGCGGGCACAATAGCAACATTCAGGTGACAGAGGGGTAGGAGGGCTTCAGAGAGATATGTGTCAAAGTTGGGCAAATGCAACTGGCTCTATGGGCACCATGGTTGGCATGAGTGGGTTGTACTGAAGGGCAGATGCTCCTTAGATCACAGAGTAGTACCTGTTGCTGTGCAAATTGAAGGCGAGGGCAAAGTAGACAGTTACAACTTATAGATCAGGAGTTGGGATGTAATGTTGAAGTTGTACAAAATGTTGGCAAGGCCTAATTTGGTGTATTTGGGGTACCAACAAGAAAGATGTCAATAAGCTTGAAAGAGTACAGAGAAAATTTCCAAGGATGTTGCCTGAACTTAAGGACCAGAGTTACAGGGAAAGTTGGAATAGGTTCAGACTTTTTTCCCTGGAGTGTAGGATAATGAGGGGAGATCTTATAGACCTGTACAAAACTATGACGGGTAAAGACCGGGCGAATGCATGCAGGCCTCTCTCCCTCAGGTTGGGTGAGACTAGAACTAGAAGTCATAGGTTAAGGGTGAAAGGTGAAGTATTTAACGTGGCAACTGAGGGGAAATTATTTCGATCAGGTAGTGGGTGCACGTGTGGAATGAGCTGCCAGTGGAAGTGATGGATATGAGTTCAATTGAAACGTTTAGTCTTAAAGTTAGAGATGACTTCTTTACTCTGAAGGAGAGATTATGAAGATGAGCTTTATTTGCTAAATGCATATCAATATACAGAAGCATATAGTGAAATGTGTCGTTTTGCATCAACAACCAATATGTTCCGAGGATGGTGCTCACTGCCTGCAAGTGTCGCCACGATCCTGGCATCAACACAGCCTGCCCGCAATTCTCTAAGCCTAACCCCTGCATCTTTGACGTGTAGGAGCACCCAGGGGAAAGCCAGGAGGTCACAGGAAGACCATACAAACTCTTTACAGACAATGGCAGGAATCGAACCATGATCACTGGCACTGTAAAGCATCTGCACTAACCACTACACTACCACGCCATTCCTGAGCTCTGGGATTTGCTCTTCCAGAAAGCTTTGAAATATGCATCATCACCTGAAATATTTAGAAATGAATTTCACAGATTTTTGTACATCAGGGATAGTAAGGATGTTCAAACTAAGGCAGAAGTCAGAGGTCAGAAGCAGATCAGTTCTCTTAAGCACCGCACACAAAATGCTGGAGGAACCTAGCAAGTCAGGCAGCATCTGTGGAAATTGATAAACGGTTGATGTTTTGGGATGAGACCAGGACTGGAAAGGAAATGGGGAGGTGACAGAATAAAAAGCTGGGGGGAGGGGAAGGAGGCCAAGCTAGAAGGGCATAGATGAAGCAGGGAGGGTGGGAAAGGCGAGGGGCTGGAGAAGGAGGAATCTGACAGGAGAAGTGAGTGGACCATGGGAGAAAGGGAAGAAGGAGGGGTACCAAGGGGAGGTGATAAGCAGGTGAGGAGAAGTGGTAAGAGATTAGAGTGGGGAATAGAAGAAGAGGGGAGGGGAGGGAATTTTTTTTTACCAGAAGAAGAAACTGAGGTAAGTGCCACCAGGTTGGTGACTACCAGATGGAATACAAGGTGTTGCTCCTCTACCCTGAGGGTGGCCTCATCTTGGCGCAAGAGAAGGCCGTGGACCCATGTGTCGGAACTGGAATAGGAATAGGAACTGGATTGGTTGGCCACCAGGAAATACCGTCTTTGGCAGATGGAGAGCAGGTGCTTGACAAAGTGACCCCCCCCCCCCCAACTCCCGTTAAACAGCGGAACAACCTCAAGAGGGATGAAGAACCTTCCTGCACCCTCTCTACAATAATAGCCGGTACTTAAACAATCCCTCCACAGGGATCACTGATTTGCTTTGATATATTTACACCTACATGATCCTCTACACAAAGAGATTCTCCTTAATGGCTGATTGTTCAATTTGATGTTAGCCTTTAAAAATGAGAATTTGAATTTGTCATCTAATTTGATTAATTCTTAAACTAGACATAAACAGCGAAGTAAATGTCAATGATATTCCACTTGCTGCTAATGAACAGGTAACAGGTCCAATGCTGATTAGCTGACAAGAACTGATAAATACCAGTTCAGCTGATGAACTGTTTGGGAAGAGTCTACAATGGGAATATGGACTAATCTGCATTAATGCAATCATGGGGATTAAATGGGGTCTATTTTTGGACAAGGCTGATCATGATATGATGCCATTTCTTGCTTGTCTGTCAGTCTGGCAAGACTGCAGAGGCTTAACAAAAAGGAAGCAGTGTGTGGCATTTCTGTAGCACCCGATGTGACCTCTGGGTCTCCTAAAGACTGACAACCAATGCACGACTACATAATTTAGTAAAGAGCAACAACGTCTACACGTATAACTCAAGAATGTCAGAATAGAAGGTTCCTCAAGCCTGCCCCTCCACTTCAGGGTAACACATGGTGACCTACACTCAGTAGCCTTATTAGTCCTTAGTGCGCGTGCGCCGGTCGTGCATGCAGCCTGGTTCAGCCGTTCCGATCTATTCTTACTTTCTTCTTCTTACTTTTTAATTTATGTTATTTTTTGTATTTTTTTTTCTCACGGTAACACGTCGAAGCTGTACCCTCTCTAACATGCTGGTAGAGAGAGTTTTATTTGGGTTTTTTTTACCACTGGAAATGGTTACATCCCGACACGTGGGACAGAAGCAAGGTCGCATTGGGTATTTCAGGGAGCAGCAAACGCCGGCTGGTTTAGCAAGCAGAGCGGCGGACACCCCGCTGAAATCCAGAGGAAAACACACAGAGGATGCAGAGGGGGATCACAAAGCCGAGGAAAGAGGACTGGGTTGAGACAACAGAGACTTTTGGAGAAGAGGAGTTCGGTGGGTAATACCGTTTCAGCTGACCGGAAGTGCACTGAGAGCGGTAAGCGTAAAGGGGTTGGGTGCTTACTGTTCTGGCTAACAACGGATGGTGCAATCCGGGTCATATTACGATCAAGGAATGTGTTTGTAGACCGGATATTGAACTTTTTACTGTTGGACTTCGGCCACATTCCACCGTGATACAACACTGGGCGTCACGGGAGGTCGTTCGTGCCTGTGGCCATCGAACGTGCAGCTCCTCCCGTGGAGGGTCAGACACCCTGAGCCAATAGACTGGTCCTGGGCTTATTTCCATCTGGCATAGTTTGCATTTTGTTGTTTGATTGTTTGTGGTTTTTGTATTGCTATATTTACGCTCTATTCTTGGTTGGTGCGGCTGTAACGAAACCAAATTTCCCTCGGGATTAATAAAGTATATCTATCTATCTATCTATATTTAATAAAGTTTCCACTGAGAGCACATTAGTGTCTGTTGGTGCTGAAGCCCGTCCACTTCAAGGTTCAATGTAGGTCAGGCAGCATCTATGGAAGTGAGTGAGTTCTCATGAAGGGTCTTGGCCCAATATGTTGACTGTTTATTCCTTTCCACAGATGCTGCCTGACTTGCTGAGTTCCTCTAGCGTTTTGTAAATGAAATTAAGAACTCTGAGTGCTATTGTCAAATTGATTTAACAATTCCAGAAACACACAGCCCCGTGATTCCCCCTCCATTGTAAACCTGTCACTTAATTGGAACTAAATAACTGTGACTTCAGCCTGTGCAGCTTGCCATTATCGCACTTTCTGTATTTGTTCAGCTCTGGGGCTGGTTTTTAACTTGCAGAATGAAACACCCTCAGACTATTTTTGTGTTAGGGCTAATATTAGCATTCTGGCAGGGAAGATATGTTAGGCAGCTGTGGTGAGGGTCTGTGCCCGCACCGTGCAGTTGAGCAGGGGTGTGTTTGAGTTGTTAATTAAGCTGTCACTGAGTGGGACAATTCCATCACAGTTTAACGTCAACCTGTTCCCACTCGGTAGGAGCACAAGGCACTCAGGAACAAAGTAACAGTATTGTACTGCATGGAAAAGAGCCGCTCTGGCCCATGTCCCTGCCAATCACTGGTCCTTATCTACACTAAAAGCCATGGGTTTAAGGTGAGAAATAAGAAATGTAATAGTAATCCAAAGAGCAACCTTTTCACTCAGAGGATGGTCCGTGTATGGAATGAGATGCCAGAGGTTGAGGCAGATACATTAAAAAATACTTTTAAATGTGATAAACCTAGTCAGCTCCATCATGGGCTCTAGCCTCTGTAGTATTCAGGACATCTTCAAGGAGCAATGCCTCAAAAAGGCAGCATCCGTCATTAATAATCCCCATCACCCAGGACATGCCTTGTCCTCATTGCTTCCCATCAGGGAGGAGGTACAGAAGCCTGAAGGCACACACTCAATGATTCAGGAACAGCTTCTTCCCCTCTGCCATCCGATTTCTGAATGGACATTCTTCCATGCCCTTCTGTCCCTCTGCTATCAGATTCCCTCGTCTCTAGCCCTGTATCTCTTCCACCAATCAACTTCCCAGCTCTTTACTTCACCACTCCCGCCTACCAGTTTCACTTATCACCGTGTGTTTCTTCCTCCCCTCCCCCCACCTTCACACTCTGATACCTCATCCTTTTTTTCTCCAGTCCTGATGAAGGGTCTCGGCGCGAAACATCAACTATACTCCTTTCCATAGATGCTTCCTGTCCTGCTGAGTTCCTCCAGCATTTTGTGTGTGTTACAGTATATACATATCTATCTATGTATATATAGATATATATACTGTATTTCACAGGTTTTTCTAATAATATTATGCATTGCATTGAGCTGCTGGCGCAAAGTCGACAACTTTCATGACGTATGCTGGTGACATTAAACCTGATTAAGATTCTGACTTGAACAAGTACATGGATAGGAAAAGTTTAGAGGGATATCAGCCCAACACAGCTTAGTTGGGCACTGTGGTTGGCACGGACCAGTTGAGCTGAAGGTCTTTCTTCCTGCTGTATGAGTCCATGACTGATCCCACTTACCAGGTCTTCTGTGTATTGGTGATTCAAAATGGTCATTGAGATACTTTTTAAATGAGGAACACACGCAAAATGTTGGAGGAACTCGGCAGGTCAGGCAGCATCTATGGCGAGGAATAAACAGTTGACGTTTTGGGCTGAGACCCTTCATCAGGACTGGAGAGGTAGGGAAAAGAAGCCCGAATAAGAGGTGGGAGGAGAGGAGTACAAGCTGGTGAAACCAGTGAGGGGGGAAGGTCGTGGATGGGGAGGGGCGGATGAAGTATGAAGTATGGGAGGTGATAGATGGAAGAAGTAAAGGTCTTAAGAAGAAAGAATCTGATAGGAAAAGGCAATGAGCTATGGGAGGAAGGGAAGGGGAAACTAGAGAGAGGTGATGGGCAGGTGAAAAGACAGAAGGGGTAAAAGGAGGGGGCAGAAGAGGGATGGAAAAAGAGAGAAGTGGGAGTGGGGTGGTAAGAAATGACCTGAAGTTAGAGAAATCAATGTTTGTGCCATCAGGTTCAAGGCAATCCAGAGGAAGTATGACATGTTGTTCCTCCAGGCTGATAGTGGCCTCGTTGTGGCAGTAGAGAGGGCCATAGACTGACATGTTGGAATGGGAATGGGAATGGCCAGTGGAATTAAAATGGAAGGACACTGGTAAATCCCGTTTAAATGCTTAAGTGGCTTCCTGAGTCCCTTTGGATGAAAAACTTTCTCCTCAGATCCCCTCTGAAACTTTTACCCTTTATCCTAAGCTCAAATTTTCTAATGTTAGATGTTTCCTGCAGAGGGGAAACGTTTCCTTTCGACGCAACCTGTCAATTCAGTTTTTCCATCTTGATCTCGTCTCCCTTGAAGCAACCAAACACTATCTAGCTATCTCAGTACCAACATCAACTCCACATAACCTTTATGGGAGAGAAATCCAAATTTCCCTTGCCCTTGTGTGGAGAAGATATGTTTCCACTCAGTGCGTTGCAGGCCTTTGGAATTCTCCACCCTAGAGGGCAGTGGATACCCTGCCTCTGAATGTATTCAAGGATGGATATTTAAACACCTGGGGGATCAGGGAAAATGGGACCAGGTGTGGAAATGAATAAGACAAAGGTTCAGCTCAGATGTTGGACCAGGTTTGAGGGACCAACCCTTCTGCCTATTCTTTACATCAGACCAAACACCCGAATGTTAAATGGAAAATATTATTCAGGAAAGAGTGTAAAAGTAGTTTGAGATGTGACTTGTTTGGGGTTTGAATGAGCTATTTTGAATGCCTGGGACATCTCTCCCTCTGGGAGATTTTCCTTGCAACATGTCTGATGCTGATCAGTTATCGTGATTGACAGCATATTGATATCATGTCACAACCAGGGCACAATTAGGTGGATAAATTGGAATTAAGCATTTCCTTTAATCCAAAGGGTCTGTACTGCCCTGTACTGCTCTACAGGAAATAAACAGCCAGATTCATTAATTGTATTTAGAGATACAGCCAGTAACAGGCCTTCCTGGCCCAATGCCTCCCAATTACAAACATGAGGTCAATTATCCTACTAACCTGTATTGTACTTCTTCAGAATGTGGGAGGAGACGGGAGAAGCAGGCAGAAACCCCTGCAGTCACAGAGGGAACATACGAATTCCCCTACAGGTAGCAGTGGGAATCCAACCAGGTTGCAGGTCTTGAGGTGGTGAAAGGTGCTAAACAAGTGCACTTTCTTGAAAGCTAGCAAAGACTGCAACCCTAATCCCAGCCTCCAGGAGAGGGGCAAGGCTCGACGGGCAATCCAACCCGGGAGCGCTGAACGCGATGGCCGCCACTCACCGTCAATGATGCGCTTGACCTTCCATATGCGAAGGGTGATGATCAGGCTGATGGCATCCCACGGGCTGCTGGGTCCATTTGCCACTGTCGAAGCCACCATGGGCGCCAAGGACAGGACGATTACAGCGCCGTCAAACACCTGCAACATACAATCGTTACTGTGAGCATGGCTCAGCAAGCAGACGCGGCAGGCAGCAATCACCAGACGAATGAATGGACACTGCTCTCCGTACCGTGTGCTACAACGTGAGGAGGAAGTACAACAATGGAGTAGCGGGATTAAACGTTTTTAACGAGCCATGTTATGCCATGGTATACGCTGGGCAACTTACAGTGTGGTAGCAATGAACTGGGCCCACCGAGACAAAAGCATGCACATTAGAGAGGGGTCTTCCGCGCATAGAAGGCTCAGTTGATTCACCATGCTATCATTTGGCCACATGCACACTCGCTACACTTGCCACATGCACACTTGTGCATGCACAGTTGCCACACTTGCCACATGCACACTTGCCACATGCTTGCAATTGATCTGACAAGGTTCACTGTGGATGCACGGTTCCTTACAGTGGTTTAGCTCCCAACTCCAGGTGCCTTTTCAGTTGAAGAATTAAAGGTCTTTAAAGATTAGCTTTATTTGCCACATGTACGTTGAAACATACAGCGAAATGTGTCCTTTGCGTCAACGACCAACACAATCTGAGGGTGTGCTGGGGCAGCCCACAAGTGTCACCATACTTCTGGCACCAATGAAGCATGCCCGTAACTTACTAACCCTAATATGTATGTCTTTTGCAATGTGGGAGGAAACTGGAGCACCCAGTGGAAACCCACAGGATCACGGGGAGAACTTCGTACACACTGCAGCGGGAATTGAACCCCTATTGCTAGCAATGTAATTAATTACGCTAATTGCTGTGCTGCTGTATAACTCAAGGAAGCTTTCCTGAGAAAGGGTAAGACGAAGGAACACGTACCAGTCCTCATAGAGGGATCAGAAGTGGAGAGAGTGAGCGACTTCAGATTCCTGGGTGTCAATATCTCTGAGGACCTAACCTGGACCCACATATTGATGCAGTTATAAAGAAGGCAAGACAGTGGCTATATTTCATCAGGAGTTTGAGGAGATTTGGTGTGTCATCAAAAGCACTCACAAATTTCTCGAGATGTACCGTGGAGGTCATTCTAACTGGCTGCATCACCATCTGGTATGGGGGGTGCAGAGGGGCGGCTACCGTACAGATTGAAGTAAACTGCAGAGAGTTGTAAAATTAGTCAGCACCATCATGGGTACCACCCTCTGTAGTATCTGTCTGGAGCAATGCCTCAGAAAAGTGGTGGTCATCATTAAGGACCCCCATCACCCAGGGCATGCCCTCTTCTCATTGCCACCATCAGGAAGGAGGTACAGAAGCCTGAAGGCACACACTCAATGACTTAGGAACAGCGTCTTCCACTCTGCCATGCAATTTCTGAATGGACATTAAACCCATGAACACTACCTCACTACTTCTATAACTATGATATATATGTGAGTCCCTGAGGTCCTGAGAATGATGCTGTCTGGAGCTCAGCTCCTGGTAGGGTCACCCATGGTGGTCAGGTCAAGGTGGAGGTCCTAGGCAAAGAGTGATCCAGCCGAGACCTCAGTGATAGAGCCGGCAGAAATGTTGACACATCACCGCAGCAGTGAAGGGTCTCCAGCTGTCCTGCATTCCAGGCCTCCGGACCCTGACCTGTCCAATACTCTGTGTTGGCTGCCCATGTGTCAGCCTCTCCGTGTTAAACAAAGTCACACACAGTAACTCTCCTTTGTGGTGGCCAGTGCGATCATGTTTGCTGTTGTGTGCTGGGGCAGCAGGCTGAGGGTAGCAGACACCAAAAGAATCAACAAACTCATTCGTAAGGCCATTGACGTTGTGGGGATGGAACTGGACTCTCTGACGGTGGTGTCTGAAAAGAGGATGCTGTCCAAGTTGCATGCCATCTTGGACAATGTCTCCCATCCACTACATAATGTACTGGTTGGGCACAGGAGTACATTCAGCCAGAGACTCATTCCACCGAGATGCAAAACAAAGCGTCATAGGAAGTCATTCCTGCCTGTGGCCATCAAACTTTACAACTCCTCCCTTGGAGGGTCAGACACCCTGAGCCAATAGGCTGGTCCTGGACTTATTTCCTGGCATAATTTACATATTACTATTTAACTATTTATGGTTTTATTACTATTTATTATTTATGGTGCAACTGTAATGAAAACCAATTTCCCCCGGGATCAGCAAAGTATGACTATGACTATGACTATGACTATTAAGGGAATCCACCCTGACATCCCGGATTATGTTCCGTGGAGACCCCTGATTGGCCTCTACAACCACCAATAGACAGCCCCTTAAGATAACATCATATTCGACTCGAGTGATCACACTACCATCCTCCCATGACTTGGGATGGATTTTACCTGTTGGAGATGCTTTATCTGTGTGATTTTCATGCATCTGAATGTGCCTGTGTATCTCGATGAGCCTATACCATGGTGCACGCTCACACCTGTGCATCTTGGTGTGCACATCTGTATACAAGTTTGTACATGAATGTGTGTACGTGCATATCCGTGTCAGTGAGTCCGCATGTACCTATTTGCCTGGGAGAGTTGATGGATTTGAGCCACTGTGCACACTCACGCCTGCACATCCTGGTGTGTAGATCCTCGCCCGTGTGCTTGCACACCTATTTGTCTCCGAGAGTGTATATCTGTATGTGTACTCATGCAAGTCTGCATTTAAGTGTGAGTGACTGTGTTTCTATGGGTGAGTGTGTCGGTTTTGTGAATGTGTGCCCTCAATGCTTTGTGAGTTTCGAAGTGAGTCTGCATGTTTGCATCTTGTACTATTTATGCTGAGAGAATATGCTTGAGTACATGGAAACTACCCTAACGGTGAAATGGAACCCATCAGTAGCTGCTTACCATTAGCACGTTGCACATTACAGTGACATTACTTTGGATAAATATAGACTGAGAGCCATGTTCATTTATTTATCACATGTACATTGAAACATCCAATGAAATGTGTCGCTTGTGTTCACAACCAGCACACCTAAGAATGCGCTGGGGGCAGCTGGCAAGTGTCACCACACATTCCAGTGCCCACAATGTAAATTGTAGTAGTCATAATTTCCTGATTTAAATGCATCCACTGGGAAAAAAGTCCTGGGCAGTTCACCCTAGTGTGTCTGATACTGATGTCAGTCACGTTCTAATGACATCAGATACACGCACCACACATTTCCTCCCTTACCAGCACAAGATGGCATGAATGGGTCCAACCTACTAGCAATATTCAATACAGAAAAACTGAGAGCACTTAGTGCAGGGATTGCTAACAAGACTGCAGTTGTCTCCATTGGGACATTGACACCATTTCTCCCAGCCTCCATTTTCAGTGCTCAGAGAAAGGCAAGCCTAGTTGTCCTTTCATAGTACCACAAATCACATCAAAAATAGCATTGGTCTTGGTCTTGCCCTATCTCATGGAGGTACAGGGCCGCCGTCTGCAGGGATTTGATCTGGGCAGACCATTGCATGGAGCAGCGCACAGCAATTCTCTGCGTTTCCCTCCCCGATCGTCCAGGGTACGTGGATCGGAAAGGTTTAGGAGGTTCAGAATCAGGCTTATTATCGCTGAGATATGTCATGAGAGTTGTTGTTTTGAGGCAACAGTAAGGTACAATGCATAAAAAAGATATATTGCAGTACAAAATACATATTAAAATTTAAACGAGTAGTGCAAAACGAAAGCAAAAATAGTGAGGTGGTGTTCACGGGTTGGGTAATTTTCGTTCAGAAATCTGATGGCGGAGGGGATGAAGCTGTTCCTAAAATGTTGACTCTGTGACTTCAGGCTCCTGTACCTCTTCCCTGGTGGTAGCAATGAGAAGAGTGTATGGGCCAAACCCTAGCAAATGGGACTGACTTGGATTGCATGGGCCAGTTGGGCCGAAGGGCCTGTATCCTTGCTGTATAACTCTATGACTATGACTTGATGACACTGCTCCCACCAAGAATAGACCATGAAGATAAAAGGCGCTCAGCTTTGTCATCATAATCAGAAACACAGTCAACTGGAGGCTTCATAATGTTT
Organism: Mobula birostris; assembly: GCF_030028105.1. Classification (NCBI taxonomy): domain Eukaryota; kingdom Metazoa; phylum Chordata; class Chondrichthyes; order Myliobatiformes; family Myliobatidae; genus Mobula; species Mobula birostris. Next base: position 59,485,550 of record NC_092387.1, on the reverse strand, counting down.
AAGAGTATCCCAGTTGTGGAGAAGAGGCTAGCAGTGTAGATAAACCACGTAGTGGAATGAGTTGGCAGGGCTGAATGGCCTCTGAACCTATTCTAGGCTGCCAGTGATTGTACTATTAAGTTTTGAAATTAGTGGTATGAAAGTGCTCCTGCTGCCACACTTGCCCTCTTCTCCATTCATGAACTAGTTTCTCACTCCCCTGGGGTCAATGCAACATTGGTCTATAGAAATAAGAATGTTGGTCAAGAGCAGAGTTTGACCCATGAAGTTTCCTCCAAGAGGATCACAACCTTGTTGTGGTTTGAAGGCTTGTGTGCCTCAATGACCCAGAGAACTACTGTATGTTGTCTGGAGTCAGGGCTTTTACGCTTTGGCTCTTGGCAGGGTCACCCATGCCAAATAGGTCAAAGGGTAGAGGCCAGATTAAGAGCGGTCCACCCGTCCTCCTGGTTCAGGGGTTCAATTCAGGAATTCTGGAAACAGCAATGAAGAATTCTTCTACATCTGAGTGTGACGGTATTACTGAGTTTCCACCTGGACTTGCGTGACTGACAGTAGTGAAAACCACGAGGAAGTGACTGACATGTTGCTGGACACCACTGGAGATGGGGGACCTTCATTGCTGCCCTAAAAGCCAGTGCTGTAACGGGCAGTAAGTAAGTTACCATGAAGTATAATTCTAGGTGGAATCCCCAGACCATAAAAGAATTAAACTCACCTCAACTTTGTTCTCAATGTAATCCCAAATGCCAAGAACGACAATCCTGAAGACAGTCTGATGGAGAGAGAAGGAGAGGGAAAGGTAAAACAATGGAACTTGAATATTTAGAGTAACAAAATCTTTTACTGTTCCTTTTGAAAGGATATGTGCATAGGACATCTGTCAGATTAAGGACACAAACTTTCCATTTTTGAACAGTTTCCTGGAAGAGAAATATAGAAGTTCTGAAGCTGTTTGGCAAATCTAAAATGGAACCTAAGATCTAAAATATTAAGATTGTTTTCAGGTTGTTGCTATGGGGATCTGCAAGTATGACATCAAGGAAACAGGTTGACTAAAGCAAGAGCTGGATGCAGTGTAACCTACTCTAACCTCCTGCTGAAACACACAAGGTGCTGAAGGAACTCAGCAGGTCAAGCAGCATCTATGGAGAGGACTAAACAGTCGACGTTTTGGGCTGAGACCCTTCATCAGTTCTGATGAAAGGGCTCGGCCCAAAACATTGACTAAGTTGGCAAAACTCCATAGATGCTGCCTGACCCACAGAGTTCTACCAGCACTTCGCATGTGTTCCTTGAGATTTCAAGCATCTACAGAATCTCTTTGTGTCTAACCTTCTACTGCAGTGTAGCAGTCCTATTCCGAACCAGAATGTCAAGTGAGGCTGGTAAGTAACCCCAAAGTTTCTCAATAAATTTGCTACTTTTCACAGAGTGACCAACTGGGAAAGTCTCAAATGAGGGGACATAGTTACTACATAAGGGGCTGGTTATTTATTACTGAGATGTGTGGAAATGTCTTCACTCAGAAATATGAAGTTATGAGAGAGGGATAGATTATAAGATCTACTTTCTTATAACTTGTTGGAATTGGTCTAAGGTACTTTTCTACTAAAGATTGAAAGGTTTGGATAAGGAACAGTATATTGGGATACGAGGCAAAGGCAGACAATGGAACCACCTCCGTTGCCCGGTTGGGCATCTTGCTTGGGTTGAAGTGATAGTTTCCATGCTGTATTAAGAAAAGATATAAAAATTATTTGTCACATGTACATCAAAACATACAGGGAGATGCTGGAGGAACTTTGAAGATCAGGTAGCATGTATAGAAAAGAGTGAGCAAGCCAACATTGGATTTCCAGTCCTGCAGATTTTCTTGTGTTTGTGATCGACAGAGAAATGCATTGTTTGTGTCAAATCAAATTAGAGAGGATTGTGCTTGCTGGCAGCCTGCAAGTGTTGCCACGGCTTCCAGGGCCAACATAGTGCGCCCACAACTTACTCATTCTAACCGTCCGTTTTTGGAATGTGGGAGGAAGCCAGGATATAGAAGGAAACACAGGTGTCATGGGGAGAACGTACAAACTCCTTACAGACAGCAGCGGGAATTGAACCCCAGTCGCTGATTGCTGGTGCTGTAATAGTGTTACATTAACTGCTACACTACCATTTGCCCATAGGCTCATATCTCTTTATGGCTTCAGTTAATCTAACTACAATCAGATTGCTCAGTCAGAAATTACAAGCGATTTCTTGGTACAGTTGGACCGACCACAGGCGCTTCCAACTATTGCTGCCGCACTCAGTCAGGGACCCTCAATATGTGTTGGCTTCTCATTAACACAACTTATAATTAGTGCTTTAATTCTGTAGAACTTCTACGCTTTTCCTGTTGCCGCTTCGCCTGACCCACGTGGTTGGGAGTGAGGTTGAGGAGTACTATTTAGAGCATGAGACCATAAGACATTGAAGCAGATTTAGGCCATTTGGCCGATTGAGCTTGCTCCACCATTCCATCATGGCTGATTTATTATCCCTCTCAACCCTATTCTCCTGTCCTTTTCCTGTAATCTTTGACACCCTTACTAATCAAGAAGCTATCAATCTCCACTTTAAATACACTTAAAGCAGAGCAGAGGAAGGTTCACCTAATTCGACCCTGAAGATTGCCAAATGTTAGAATTGTTGCCCAGAATGAAAAGCCCTTCAAGATTTCTGCAAAATCAGTGTTCCTCATCATGGTGCTTCACAGTAGGAGTGTCTGATGAATGGAGACATTAAGGTGAATGAAATCGCCCAGTGTCTGAATGCAGGGCCCTTGAATGAATAGGAAGAGGCATCAGATGAATGGAGATTGAAATGAGCCGGGCTGTTCAATCAGCGGGAAGTTCCCAGTTAATTCCGAGATTTTTCCCCCCATCGCTCTGGATCACCTGATCTTGAATCATTGCCAAATCACCAATGTAGGAACACCAGCGAGGTACACTTAGCCTGAATAAAGATCAGATGCACTGTCGTATATGTCAATACTTTTTTTTACAGAATTCAAAGCAGTCAGCAGATGTCACAAGTAAAGGCAAGGAGAAAGAAAGACTTGCATTTACAAGGTGTCTTTCTTGTCCCTTTCCACATGCCCCCAAGTGCTTCACAGTCAATGGCTCACTGAAGAGCAGTCATTATTTTAATAACAGCGTCCAACTGGTGTGCAGCAAACTCCCACAGACAAACCTGCAATCATCTCAGAGAGATAAGAGACTGCACATGCCGGGGTGTGAATCAACTCCAAAGGTGCTGGAGAAACTCAGGGGATCAGGCAGCATCTATTGAGGGAAGTGGACAGTCGAGACCCTTCATCTGGATAATTAACTAATTTATTTATTGAGATGCAGCATAGAGCAGCTCCTTCCGGTCCCTCGAGCCTCACTGCTCAGCACTCCCGAGATTTAATCTGAGCCTAATCGTGGGACCACTTACAATGACCAATTACCCTACCAGCTTTGGACTCTTGGTGGAAACCAGAGCACCCGGAGGAAACCCACGCGATCACAGGGAGGACATACAAACTCCTTATAGACAGCAGCGGGAATTGAATCTGGGTCGCCTGTACTGTAAAGCGTTGTGCTGACCGCTACTCTACCGTGCCACCCCAAGTTATACGTGAGCTACACGACAAATAGACACAATGATATTAGTGTACGTTGGGAAAGAGAGAGAAATTTTGTCTGAGGGATTGTTAGGGTGAACAAGACCCTTGGGTGACATCAATCAAGCTGGTTTGTTGGAGAGTTGAATGGACAATGAAATTAATGAGAAGTTATGGATGACAGTGCAATAAAAACTCCTGGATTTACTTCACAACTTCAGGGAACATCAGTTACTCCACAACCATCGGCCTGACCCGAAGACCAAGCCACAGAAAGTTGATTTCCAACCCAAAACCCAGGAGAGAAGTCATTAGGTAATAAAGTCATTTATTTAATTCCTTCATATAATTTTGCATTCTTTATAATTGTTGAATGATGTTCTTTTTTGTTGCATGTCACACCGACATATCATAGCAAATTCCAAATGCACGTACATGGTGTATAAAGTTTTATTTGTTTATTTATTTATTTATTGAGATATAGCACAGAATAGGCCTTTCTGCCATCCAGTAATCCCTGCTTTAACCCTATCCTAATCATGGGACATTTACAATGACCAATTAACCTACCAAATAGTATGTCTTTGGACTGTGGGAGGAAACCCATGTGGTCACAGGGAGAGTGTACAAACTTCTTACAGACAGCAGTGGGAATTGAAACCAGGTCACTGGTCCAGTAAAGCCTTGTGCTAATCACTACACTACCATGCTGTCCCTTGATCGTTGATCCTTTTTATTTTTTTATTGTCCCATTTATCTATCTATCTATCTCTCTCTCATTGTCTATCTGTCCCTCTAGTCATTTTGAATAACATTTCAAATAATTGTTATTAAAGGATTGGAGGTGAGTAAATAATGCACATTTGGAGGATTGTCTTCTAATTGGCTAATAGCCTGCTTCACTTCTAATTACTTATTATTTTTTATTTAGCAATACTGCATGGTAACAGGCCCTTCTGGCCCAATGGTCTGTGCTGCCCCATTACACCCATGTGACCAATTGCCATACCAGCTTGAACGTCTTTGGGATGGGGGGGGGAAGGGCAGCCAAACGAAAGCCACACTGTCATGGGGAGAACATACCAACTCCTTACAGACTGCTTCAGGAATTGAACCCCAGTTGCTGGTGCTGCAATAGTGTTCCACCTCTACTCCATCCGAAATGGCTGACTGGCGTACTGGATAATTGGCTGCGTGACAATATAGCTCAGGACTGGATATCTTGGGTGATCAAGGAGGAGACAGGGTTGGCAGGTCACATGATAAAACCTCCAGAGTTACATCCAACTGGAGTCATCATTTCAACAGTGTCAAAGGCTTCACTGGTAAAAGAGTTAGCATTGCTGCATCAACCCAGGGGTCCACTTCAGCAAGGATCACTGTTTAGCAAGCAGTGGACCAGCAGGGAGCACTTACCTCTGTGAAGAAGACAGAGAGGATGACGAGACTTATCCAGTGAATGACTCCAGCAAACTGGAACGCACTGCTAACTTCAAACGGAAAGAAAAATAATTAGAAATGGTAAAGATGATGGCAGAATTTTCTTCAGGAGGTACACAGTACTCACTCATTAACATTGCACAATGGGGTCATTACAACGACTACCACTGGGATCTGTACTCAAACTGAGTAACATTACACATGGGAGTTAGTACTCATGCTGAGTAGCACTACACATGGGTTAGTACTGACAGAGTAGCATTACACATGGGAGTTAGTACTCATGCTGAGTAGCACTACACATGGGTTAGTACTGACAGAGTAGCATTACACATGGGAGTTAGTAATACTGAGTAACATTACACATAGATGTTAGTATTCAGACTGAGTAACATTACACACGGGAGTTAGTACTCAAACTGAGTATCATTACACATGGGTTAGTACTGACAGAGTAACATTACTCATGGGAGTTAGTACTCAAACTGAGTAACATCACACATGGGAGTTAGTACTCATGCTGAGTAGCACTACACATGGGTTAGTACTGACAGAGTAGCATTACACATGGGAGTTAGTAATACTGAGTAACATAAAACATAGATGTTAGTATTCAGACTGAGTAACATTACATATGGTAGTACTCAAACTGAGTATTATTACTCATGGGAGTTAGTACTCAAACTGAGTATTATTACTCATGGGAGTTAGTACTCAAACTGAATAACATTATACATGGGCTAGTACTGATAGAGAAACTCTACACATGGGAGTTAGTACAGATTAAATAATGTTACACATGGGTGTTAGTGCTGCCTGAGTAATATTACACATGGGAGTTAGTTCTCAGATAGTAACATTACACATGGGGGTTAGCACTTATACTAAGTAACATTATACACAGAGTTAGTACTCATACTGAGTGACATTACACATGGGAGTTAGTACTCATACTGACTAACATTACATATGGGTTAGTTCTGACTGAGTAACATTACACATGGGAGTTAGTACTCATATTGAGTAACATTACACCTAGGAATTAGTACTGACTGCATAACATTACACACAGGAATTGTACTCATATCATAGTAACATTACATTTGGAAGTTAGTAATGAGTAACAATACACAGGGTAATAGGTAGTCAGATTGAGTAATAATACACATGTGTTAGTACTGACTAAGTAACATTACACACAGGAGTTAGTACTGACAGAGTAACAATAGACATGGGAGTTAGTTCTCATACTGAATAACATTACAAACTGGGATCTGTTCCTGCGTGAAACAATGCCATCTACTGAAGTAACGCTATATATTGGTGTTTGTTCTGATACTGAGTGAAATTGCAGTATTCACACTGGGATCTGTACTCAGACCATCCCACTGCCCTGCTATATGCAACACATCACATAGGGAAAGAATGTCATAGTGGTCAGTACTCACAGTAACACTGGTGATGAGGACAGTCCACTTACACTGATTAACAATGCACACTGAGGTCTACGTAGTAACTGCACAATGTATAACACTCCACACTCAGAACCGTGCACATACCAAGTAACAACAGACACTGGTCAGTCTTCACAGAGGTCTGAATTCACACTCAGTGGTGTTACACACCCCGGTGTTGGGGCTGACATGGAGTAACACTTGGGTCGGTACTCACACTGAAGCAACTTGGTGTCGATGAGGAGCTCCAGCGTGAGGAGAAGGACGACCAGGATCACAGCCGCCACCAGGAAGCAGTTAAGCCCAACGCTCAGCAAGACCACCTGCCAGACTGCTGCTCGCCTGCCACAGCATGGCTTCAGCCAGTTCGAGCTGGAAGCCCGTGAGTGCACAACAGAGAGGGTCAGAGTTAGTGGGTGACATTTGACAGGATGTCACAATACATGCACAATTCTGGTCTGTGAACTTTGTACGTGATCAAATCAGAGCGGACAGGTAAATACTAAAGTAATCTGACTGAACCACAGAAGCTAAACAATGGGTGAAAATGTTGTTTTAGACATTTAGATGAAAGAATGTAGAACTGAACTACATTGAAACTGCTTGAGTGAGACACATAATTCTAGGTCGGGCAGCATCTACGAAGGGAAATAAACAAGACGACGTTTCGGGCTGAGATCCTCATTGAGTCAGTTTCAGTGCAAAGTTTTAAAACCAGTGCTTTGGGTCTTAGCTCTAAACATCAACCCTTTATTCCCCGTCACAGTCGCTGCGGGACTTGCTGAGTTAGAACACAGAAAATTACAGCACAGTACAGGTCCTTCGGCCAGTGACATTGTTCCACAATTTAACCTAGCCTGAGATCGATCTAACCACCTCCTTCCACCTAGCCTTCCATTTTTCTATCATTCCTGTGCCTATCTAGGAGTCTTTTAAATGTCTCTAATGTGGAAATAATTCGGACGATGCGTAGCTCAGGTGGCTGATGGCTGGGCTGAGTTGTTCTCTGATCTTGGCAATTTACTTGCAAATGTTCGTCATCGTGCGAGGAGACATCGTCAGACCGCTGCTGATTGTGGTGCGTCCCCCGAATGCTTGGCCTTTATATATGTTCCAATCAACTGATTGGACGTTATTTTGGAAACTTAATTGTGATGTGCGGAGGAAATTTTGTTGCTTATTGGCTGTGTGACGAACCTTGTGTATTGTGGTCAGGAATTTTGCCCGCATCGGCTCGTAAATAGGATCGAAGTCTATGTGTTTGTTTACAGAATTATTTGCTGAAAACCATGCTTCGAGGATATGGGTGCATATAAAGATGTCTACAAGATCGACGACACACCAACCAAGAAGCGACCAAACAGGTTGTCCTCCCATACATACAAAATATCTCGGAAATGACAACGTGACTGCTCCAAAAACATAGAATTTCAGTCACGCACAAGCCAAGAGCAGCACTGAGGAGTGTACTTTGCAAACCAAAAAAACAAACCAAGCTACTAGACAAGACTAATGCAGTTTACAAAATCCAATGCATGGGCTGCTACAAATGTTATAGAACCTAGAACACAAACCATAGAATAGCACAGCATAGTACAGGCCTTTTGGCCCACAATGTTGTGCTGACCCTCAAACCCTGCCTCCCATAGAACACCCCCCCCACCTTAAATTCTTCCATATACCTGTCTAGTAGTCTCTTAAATTTCACTAGTGTATCTGCCTCCACCACTGACTCAGGCAGTGTATTCCACGCACCAACCACTCTCTGAGTAAAAAATCTTCCTCTAATATTCCCCTTGAACTTCCCACCCCTTACCTTAAAGCAATGTCCTCTTGTATTGAGCAGTGGTGCCCTGGGGAAGAGGCGCTGGCTATCCACTCTATCTATTCCTCTTAATATCTTGTATACCTCTATCACGTCTCCTCTCATCCTCCTTCTCTCCAAAGAGTAAAGCCCTAGCTCCCTTAATCTCTGATCACAATCCATACTCTCTAAACCAGGCAGCATCCTGGTAAATCTCCTCTGTACCCTTTCCAATGCTTCCACATCCTTCCTATAGTGAGGCGACCAGAACTGGATACAGTACTCTAAGTGTGGCCTAACCAGAGTTTCATAGAGCTGCACCATTACCTCACGACTCTTAAACTCTATCCCTCAATTTATGAAAACTAACACACCATAAGCTTTCTTAACTAACCTATCTACCTGTGAGGCAACTTTCAGGGATCTGTGAACATGTACCCCCAGATCCCTCTGCTCCTCCACACTACCAAGTACCCTGCCATTTACTTTGTAGTCTGCCTTGGAGTTTGTCCTTCCAAAGTGTACCACCTCACACTTCTCTGGGTTGAACTCCATCTGCCACTTCTCAGCCCACTTCTGCAACCTATCAATGTCTCTCTGCAATCTCCGACAATCCTCTACACTATCTACAACACCACCAACCTTTGTATCATCTGCAAACTTGCCAACCCACCCCTCTATCCCCACATTATGTCAGCCAAACTGGGAGAAAACTACCCACAAGGATCCATGAACTTCAACGGGCTGTAAAGCGACATAACCAACTCTCCCTAGTCTCTAACCATGAAGATTGAGAAGGTCGCAAATTTGACCAGGCATCAGTGAAAGCCATGAAGCAAGTGAACACATGGCATGCAAGAGAATCCCTAGAAGTGTGGTTTACTGTCAACAACTCTGTAAACAAAAATGTAGACCTCAATCCTATTTATGAGCTGATGCAGGCAAAATTCCTGACCACACCACACGATGTTTGTCACACAGCCAAGACTGGAGAACAACTCAACCCAACTGTCTCTAATGTATCTGCCTCTACCACCACCCCATCTACATACCCACCCCACTCTCCGTGTATAAAATCTAACTCTGACATCCTTCCCTATACTTTTCTCCAGTCACCTTAAAATTATGTTCCCATTTCCGCCTGGGAGACATCTCTGGCTGTCCACTCTATCTATACCTCATCACCATATACACTTCTATCAAGTCACCTCTCACCCCCCTTTGCTCCAAAGAGAAAAGCCCTAACTCACTCAACCTTTCCTCGGACAGCATCCTGGTAAATCTCCTTTGTACCGTCTCTAAAGCTTTCACATCCTTCCTATAATGAGACAACCAGAACTGAACACAATATTCCAAGTATGGTCTAACCAGTGTGTTAAAGAGCTGTTACATTTTGTGTGTGTTGCCCAAGAGTTCCAGCATATGCAGAATCCCTTGTGTTTATGTAGAAATGCAACGTCAGCAGCCTGACTTTACTCCTATTGCTTAGCCATTTCATTTTAAAATCTTTTTATTTATTATTATTGAAAATTGACAAAGAAAAATACATTAAAATAATCAAGTCAATATATCAATAAGTATAATAAGAGTCAAACTATTAACCAAACTAAACAGTATATCAATAATAATAATTAAGAAAAACAAAATGTTAAAGCTATATTTTTTTGAAAAAAGAAAGAAGGAAAAAAGAACCCCTAGTAACTAAAACAAAAAAAAACCCAACTAACAAACAAAAAAAAACGAGAAAAAAATACCCATTTGGAGCACAAACCTGGAGCTATGCGTCATACAAGCTTCTATTAAAAAAAGGACATCAATCCGCCAACCAAATCCATTTACCCAAGAGTCAGAAGGAAACCATCTTAATTAGCTCAAATCAAATGATAGTAGCAGGCAAAGGAGCCCAAGTATTAAGTACTTGCTTTTCCAAGTATTAACAAAGTAACGGCAGGCTAAATCCCATTTAACATGGTGGCATTTTGTAAAAGACACATTTCAGAACCAGAATCGGCAACAACCACAAAACGCTGGAGGAATTTGACGAATCAGAGAGCATCTATGGAAAAGAATGAACAGTCAACATTTTGGGCAAGACCCTTCTTCAGGACTGAAATGTTAGGGGGAATATGCCAGAAAGAAAGGTGCGGGGAGGGGGAAGGAGGATAGCTAGAAGGTGATAGGTGAATCCAAGTGGGTAGGGAAGGTAAAGGGCTGGTGAAGACGGAATCTGATAGGAGAGGAGAGTGGACCTTGGGAGAAAAGGAAGGAGGAGGGAACCCAGGGAAAGTGATAGGCAGGTGAGAAGAGATAAAAGGTCAGACTGGGGAATAGAAGAAGAGGGGAGGACAATGGAAAAATATTTATTGAAAGGAGAAATTGTTATTCATGCCATCAGGTTGGAGGCTGCTAGATGGAATGTACAGTGTCTATAAAAAGTATTCAACTCCTTTGGAAGTTTTCATGTTTTACTATTTTACAACATTGAATCACTGTGGATTTAATTTGGCTTTTCTGACACTGATCAATAGAAAAAGTCTCTTTTGTGTTAAAGTGAAAACAGATGTCTACAAAGTGATCTAAATTAATTACAAATATAAAACACAAAATAATTGATTGCTTAAGTATTCACCCCCTTTAATATGACACATCAAGTTATCACTAGTGCAGCCAATTGGTTTTAAAAGTCACATAATTAGTTAAATGGAGATCTGTTTTTGGAGATCTGTGTGCAGTCAAGGTGCTTCAATTGATTGTAGTAAAAGTACACCTATATCTGGAAGGTCCAACTGCTGGTGAGTCAGTATCCTGGCAAAAACTACACCAAGAAGACAAAAGGACTCTCCAAGCAACTCTGCAAAAAGGTTATTGAGAAGCACTAGTCAGGAGATGGATACAAGAACATTTCCACGTCACTGAATATCCCTTGGAGTACAGATCAAGAAATGGAGTAAAATGTGGCACGGCTGTAAATCTGCCTAGAGCAGGCTGTCCTCAAAAACTGAGTGACCGTGCAAGAAGGGGACAAGTGAGGGAGGCCACCAATTGACCTATGACAACTCCGGAGGTGTTACAAGCTTCGATGGCTGAGATGGCAGAGTCTGTGTATACAACAACTGTTGCCCAGGTCCTTCACCAGTCACAACTTATGGAAGAGTGGCAAAGAAAAAGCCATGAAATCTCGGCTAGAGTTTGCCAGAAGGTTCTGATGTCAGCTAGAAGAAGGCTGTAAGGTATGATGAAACCAAAATTGAGCTTTTTAGCCATCAGACTAAAAGCTACGTTTGGCGTAAGCTGAACAGCACACATCATCAAAACACACCGTCCCTACCATGAAGAATGGTGGTGGCCCCACCATGTTGTGGGGGTGCTCCAGCAGGCTCTGGAAGGCTTGTAAAGGTAGAGGGTAAAATGAATGCAGCAAAATACAGGGAAATCCTGAAGCAAAACCTGATGCTGTCTGCAAGAGAACTGCAACTTGGGTGAAGATTTGTTTTCCAGCAAGACAGTGACCCCAAGCATAAGGCCAAAGCTACTCAGGAATGGCCAAGTCAGAGACCAGAACTCAATCCAATTGAGAATTTATGGCTGGACATGAAAAGGGCTATTCACCCATGATCATCATGCAATCTCACAGAACTTGTACAGTTTTGTAATGAAGAATGGGGAAAAATTGCAGTGTCCAGATGTGCAAAGCTGAAAGAAACCTATCCACACAGACTCAAGGCTGTAATTGCTGCCAAAGGTGCATCTGCTAAATACTGACTTGAAGGGAGTGAATACTTAAGCAATCAATTATTTTGTGTTTTATATTTTTAATTAATTTAGATCACTTTGTAGAGATCTGTTTTCACTATGACATGAAAGAGTCTTCTTCTGTTGATCACTGTCAAAAAAGCCAAATTAAATCCACTGTGATTCAACGTTGTAAAACAATAAAACATGAAAGCTTTCAAGGTGGAGGAGGGAGTGTGAATACTTTTTATAGGCACTGTTATGTGTTGCTCCTCCACCTTCAGGGTGACCTCCCTCATCTTGGCACAAGAGGAGGCCATGGACTGAAATGTTGGAATGGGAATGGGAATTAAAATGTTTGGCCTGCGGGAAGTTCCACTTTTGACAGATGGACACACACAAAATGCTGGAGGAACTCAGCATATCAGGCAACATCTATGGAGAGGAGCAAACGGTCGCTGTTTCAGGCCAAGACCCTTCATCTACAGAATCTCTTGTGTTTAGAATCAGTATCACTTTTATTTTCACTGACATGTGTTGTGATATTTGCTGTTTGTGGCAGTGTTAAAGTGCAATACAAAAAATTACTATATTACATTAAGAATATATAACGAATAAACTCTTCTTGAGTTTCCAGCTGGGGACAGGTATCGATTTTAACCAATGTTTCGATGACAAACTCTGCCATCTTCATCAGAGACGATGCCAGGGCATATCTAGTCTGGTGGTATTTATACCCCCATTGTCCATCCCTCCTGATTGGTTAGTACTCATCCAATCAGGTTTCTGTTGTCCCACCTTGCTTACAATCTAATTACAGTTCTTAGACTGAGACCTTTGTCTTTGTTAAAATTCTTTACTCTAGTTTTATTTTAAGCCACTGATGATTGAAAAGTATAGCAGATTGTAAACTTTGCAGCTTAATTAGTGAACAGTTCTCTTAAGCACAAGCAACAATTAGCACAGGGTGTAAACCTGTTGTAATTACAACACTGTCTCAACACAATCTGTGCTCCAATCAATCACTTTTCACACCAGAGGGCTAGGGTGAACTGTAAGGCAACTTGAGATACAAGTGGGCAGGAGCTATTATGAAGCTTGGACTATCTTCAATCAAAGTCAAAGCCAAGTTTATTATCATCTGCACAAGTCCATGTCTTCATCAGTGCAATGAAGAACTTACAGCAGCATCGGATTCACAACATTCAAAATAAAATAAACATATTTTATTCAAAAAGATACAAGAAAGACCATGATTGGAACAGGGACAACAATCACTGTAGTGCAAAGTGATTATGGTGTTGCTATTCTGAGGCAGTGATTAGGATTGTGCAGATTGGTTCGAGAGGCTGCAGAGGGTTGTAAACTCAGTCAGCTGCATCACGGGCACCAGCCTCCCCATTATTGAGAACATTTTCAAAAGGCGGCATCCATCATTATGGATGTCCACCATCCAAGGCATGTCCTCAATGCTACCAGGAGCCTGAAAACACACACACAGTATTTCCAGCATCTGCAGAATTCCTGTTCTTTGCACAATATTTTAGAAGTGGCTTCTTCCTCTCCGCCATCAGACTTCTGAACGATCCATAAACCCATGGAGACGCTGTTTAGCTCTCTTTTTGCACTACTTTTTAAAAATATATTTCTTGTTGTAACTTATAGTAATTTTAAAATACATTACAACTTAAAATATAAGAGTCTGTGCAGATTGGTAATAACATATCCTCTTCGCTGAATCTCAACATTGGTGCACCTCAGGGGTGTGTGCTTAGCCCACTGCTCTACTCTCCGTATACACATGACTGTGTGGCTAGACATAGCTCAAATACCATCTACAAATTTGTTGATGATACAATTGTTGGTAGAATCTCAGGTGGTGATGAGAGGGCATACAGGAGTGAGATATGCCAGCTAGTGGAGTGGTGCCACAGCAACAACCTGGCACTCAACGTCAGTAAGATGAAAGAGCTGATTGTGGACTTCAGGAAGGGTAAGATGAAGGAACACATATCAATCCTCATAGAGGGATCAGAAGTGGAGAGAGTGAGCAGCTTCGAGTTCCTGGGTGTCAAGGTCTGTGAGGATCTAACCTGGTCCCAACACATTGATGTAGTCATAAAGAAGGTAAGGCAGCGGCTATACTTTATTAGCGGTAGCTATGAGATGGCATGGCCTGGATAGTTGGTTTTTTTACAACAGATGTTGCCTTCCGGAAGCAGTGGGGAGGGATGCGTCTGTGATTTATTGATCTGAGTTCACTACAATCTGCTGCTTGCTGTACTCCTGTACATTTTAATTGCCATACCAGACCATTGTGCAACTGGTCAGGTATCAGAAGTACATCTGTAGATGATTACTGGAGTTCAGTGACAAGCTAAACCTTCTTTACATCTTAGGTGCATTTAAAGTGTTAACAGTGGCTGTGTGAGTGATTATTCAAGGACAATTGACAACACTAATCTCTCTGGTGAAATCCTGAACTATTATTTTGTGTCAGTTAACTGGAGATAAAGCAGGTGCTTAAAGCTGGTCAACTGGGCAACATGGTAGTGTAGTGGGTTAGCATGATGTTGTTGCAGCTTTGGCAATTTCAGAGTTTGGAGTTCAATTGCAGAGCCGTTAGTATGGAGTTGTTATACTCCCCCTGTGACTGCATGGGCTTCCTCCAGGTACTCTGGTTTCCTTCCACATTCCAAAGACGTACCGGTTAGTAGGTTAATTGATCATTGTAAATTGTCCTGCAATCAGCTAGGATTAAATAGACAGGCTACAGTATGGAACAGGCTTACTGCATTGAAAGAGCTTGTTCTGTACTGTATCCCTAAATAAATAAATAACAACAGGATTACATTCGCACACAAAATGCTGGAGGATCTCAGCAAGTCAGGCAGCGTCTATGGAGGGGAATAAACAGTTGACAAATTCCAGCCAGGTACAGGAGGATCGAGAATAGTTTATTCATCATATACACCAGGAAAGCACTAGATCCGTTTTTTAAGCAGTTGACATTTCAGGATGAGACAATACTGTGTGCACAATATACTGAAAGTATCATAAAGTATATGATGTCTATGTTGTATGCAATGTATAGAAAGAACCACATCCAATCAAATGACAGTATATACAATATTCTGACACCATGTATTAAAGACTTTGGCTCAATCACTTTGGAGAGATGGTGAAGATTCTCCTCAAATACTCTAGCATGGCATAGTAGTCGAGTGGTTAGCACATTTACTCTACAGAGCCAGGTTCGATTCCTACCGTTGTCTATAAGGAATTTGTATGTTCTCCCCGTGACCGCATTGGTTTCCTTTGGGTGCTCTGGTTTCCTCCCACATTCCAAAGGTGTACAATTAGAGTTAGTGAATTGTGGGCATGCTCTGCTGGCATGGTGTCACTTGTGGGCGGCTCAGTCCAGTCCTTGCTGATATGATTTGACGCAAACTATGCATTTCACTGCAGACTTAGATGTACGTTTGTACATGTGACAAATAAAGCTAATCTTTTACCTTAAAATTCAGCCATCCACAGCATACAAGTAATGATTCTAGAACTGCTTTATTGTAGACTGGGTGGGGATAGAGTGTAGATAGAGTTGGGGCTGTGGGGGGGGGAGGTGCAGATAATGGGTTACATCACATCAGGTATGATCACAGCTCCAACTATTAGGAACCCAGCCCCTCTCCATGGACTCTGTCTATACTTCTTGCTGCCTCATGTCAAGAAACAAACAATCAAAGCCCACCCCGGACATCCTCTCTTCTCAGTCACCCATCAGGCAGAAGATACATGCACCTGAACACATACCCCACCAGGCTCAGGCACAGCTTTTTTTCCCGGTGTTATAAGACTCCTTACATATTGAAGTGTCCATCTTCAATATACCTATCGTATACTTAAGATGAACACTTGACTTCACAATCTATCTCATCATGGCCTAACACCTTACCATCTACTTGCACTGCACTCTCTGTATTCTGCATTCTGTAACTGCTGTTCCCTCATACCACCTCAAACCACGTGTCTTTTTGAGATGATCTGTATGAACAGCCTGCAAAATGAAGTTCTTCACTGCATCTTGGTAGATGTGACAATAATGAAGATATTACTTTTTGTGCCATATGTACTGTACATAGAAACACTGAAACATACAATGAAATCATATACATAAGAAAATCTGCAGATGCTGGAAATCCAAAGCAACAAACACAAAATGCTGGAGGAACTCAGCAGGTCAGGCAGCATCGATGGAAATGAATAGACAGTCGACATTTCAGGCCGAGCCCTTCCTTAGGAAGAAGGGTCTCAGCCTGAAACTTCCACTGTCTATTCATTTTGTGTGTGATATAGTGAAATGTGTCATTCACTATCGTTTGTCAAGCCCCATTTGTGTCAACAACCAACACAGTCCCCAGGACGAGCTGGGAACAGTTCACAAGTGTTGCGATACCTCTGGTGTTAACATTGCAAGCCTACAACTTACTAACCCTAACCCATTCCTCAGTCTTAGGAACGAGAGAGGAAATGAGAGCATATGGAAGCAACCCATGCAGTCACAAAAGAATGCACAAACTCCTTACAGGGTCTGGCAGGAATTGAACCCCAAATGCTGGACCCTAATGCATTACGCTAAATGCTACACTATCTGGTTACAAGTCACCAATTACCAATCCTATTGGATAGTGGATCAGACTCCAGCAGGCAAGTTTGCATCCACACTCAGTAGCCACGTTATTAGGTACAAGGGTGGAACCCAGTGTGGTCTTCTACTGCTGTAGCCCATCCATTTCGAAGTTTGATGTGTTGTGCATTCAGGGTTGCTCTTTTACCCACCACTGTTGTAATGCATGGACATCTGAGTTACTGTTGTCTTCCCGTCAGCTTGAACCAGTCTGGCCATTCTCCTGGGACCTCTCTCATTAACAAGGCGTTTCTGTCCACAGAACTGCCACTCATTAGATGCTTTTTGTTTTTTGCTCCATTCTCTGTAAACTCTAGAGAATGTTCTGTGAAAATCCCAGGAGATCATCAGCTTCTGAGATACCCAAACCACGTCTGGCACCAACAATCATTCCACAGTCAAAGAAACTTAGATCAAATTTCTTCCCCTATTCTGGTGTTTAGTCTGAACAACAATTTAATCTCTTGACCAGGTCTGCATGCTTTTATGCATTGAGTTGTTGCCACACGATTGGCTGATTAGATATTTGCATTAACGAGTAGCTGTACAGGTGTGCTTAATAAAGTAGCCACTGAGTGTATCTTCATATATCCAGACTCAATAGTATACTGAGCGTGTGTGATTATTAAGTGTTCACTATATTGAAGCTGCTGTGCAGAACACTATGGTACATTATGTGGTGTGTACTGGATACGGTGACAATTAACCCTTTTGTCAATTAGGTGCTTCACAATAGGGCAGCATGATAGCACAACTCTATTACAGTGCCAGTGACCCGGGTTCAATTCCACCAAGGTCTGTAAGGAGTTTGTTCTCCCTGTGACCATGTGGGTGCTCTGCTTTCCTCCCACATTCCAGAGATCATGGGTTAGTAGTTTAATTGGTCACATGGATGTCAGTGGACCGGAAGGGCCTGACACCAAGCTATGTCTCTAGATAAAGTAACTACAGAAGTATAGCTTCAAGCCTTCTCACCATCAAATATCGTGGATGATACTTTACCTAACCACACTCTCACCTGATCCCTGCACAAGAATACTGGAAGAACATGGGGGAAAGGGAGAAAGAGTTGGAAAACCAATAAAAAACAACTTTCCACTACTGAAGGTGCTCACGGCCAATTCATCTGCAGTCTTGGACTAGACGGAGAAACGCCAATTAAAGTAACAAGAAGGATAACAACCATCGAAATGATTGTCTTCCCCTCAAAGTATTAAATTAAACGGAGAGAGAAATCACTGGAGGTATGAAGCTGAAGTGCCTGTGACTCACTGCTGCTGTGGGCTACTCCTGCAGTAGACGGGTGTGTGTGACCTGTTAGATAACAAGATGCCCCCGAGCGCTCCTTCGAGAAAAATTACACTGCACACTAATTAAATAAGCAGCAAGAGCTGCCTCCTCCTCTAGTCCTTAGAGAGAAGGAAGCAGGCAAGCAGATTTATTTTGTGTGTGTGTGTGTGTGTGTGTAGGTGTTGGTATCTGTGTGCTATGTGATTGTACCTCTGTGTATATGTATATCTGTGCATGTGTGTGTGTGCGTTTATAGTATGCAATGTACTGATGTCTGTATATGACTTTGTGCCCCCCTATATACATAGTATGTGGGTTTCTGGGTGTATATGTTTACGTGTGTGCATAAAAATGTGATTCTGTCCTTGTGTATACTTATAGCTGCATTTGCAATATACTTGATCTTTCATTCATCCTGTTATAGTTCCTATTCTATTGATTTGTTGAGTATGCCCACAGGAAAATGAATCTCAGAGTAGTATATGGTGACATATGTGTACCTTCATAATAATATTTACTTTGAACTTTGAAAATTTCCTTTGTAATGTTTTCTGTATATGTGTGTTCATAGTATGTGTATAAAGATGTCTGTATATATGTTGAATATATGAGGATTTCTGTGTGTATATGCTTACGTGTGTGTATGTGTGCGCATGCTCACACACACAGACTCTCTGTCCCACTGCCCTCCCAAGGTGTTCCTTTCAACACGGTCCAATCTCCTGAAATGTATGCTGTTTGTTTGTCTCAGATGTCATCTGTGGACATCATTTGCTCCACAGATTGTTTGTGAATAAGTCTAAGTCACAGTCTACAACTCTGATAATGGCTCAACCCAGATGTCATTATTGCCACAGGCACCTGTCACGTACCCCGTGACGGGTTAAAGAACCAGCAGAAATGGAAAACACTTTGGAGTCCAGTGTTGCTATTAACTAATACTTGTTTATTAGTAACTACGCAATACAGTAATATAAATTCAGATATATCAAACAGGTTAGCAATGATTATATATATATAAGTGTGGAAATAGAAAAACCAAGCTTCTTCAAGCCTAGGGGTAAACAGATACAGCCTTACGGTGATGAGTAAAGTTCAGTTCAGTTCGTGGTATTGAGTTGAGTGGTGATAGAGAGAGAGAGGTGTTTAGTTCTTCAGATGAGCTGATGCTGTCGATCTTCCCGTTGTCCTCCAAAACTTCCAAGTTAGCCAAACTTGACCAACTTAAGATCACCATCTTCGAGTGATAGTCTACCAACCCAGGCGAGGGTTAGACACACTAGTAGGCTCCACAGGGTCGCTCTTTCATGCACTAATAATCACAGATCGATCCCTCAGAATCAATCCTCAGTCCCACACTCGTGGGCACCTGAACAGGATAGCGGTAACTTCACCACACCCTCGTGTGTCTGCGTGTCCCCGTGAAACAAGCAATTACGCTGGTTTAAATACTGTTGTGATGAACATCAGCTGTCCATCAAGTAGCTCCTCCCTTCTCTCTCTGTAGGAACACAGAAGCTGGAAGTGTCCTTGCTAAAGTGTAAACAAGCTGCAGAGAAACCATACCACCATCTCCAAGCAGTCTTTGCCTCTCTCTCTCTTAATAACAAGGTGTCTGTGTTGGACACCGCTCTCTCTCTCTCTCTCTCTCTCTCTTTCTCTCTCTCTCTCTCTCTCTCTCTCTCTCTCTCTCTCTCTCTCTCTCTTTTAAAAGCACAGTTCACAGGGATAATTCAGGATCCTGTCACACACTCCTCACCATTCTCATCTGGTGCGAAACTCAAGTTAATCACTACTTTTAACTTCACATGTTTTTTAAAGTTTGACTATATTTGGCTGGTAATTTCTGGGCAGCAAATGTCAGATGGATATACTCAGCTGGAATAACTGAGCTAAAATGAAAGGACTATAAATGGAAATCTGGAACAAAAACACCATTATTATTTAACAAAGGAGAGGCTATCCAAAATATTTCCTAATATAGATAATTATTGTGATAGGTGCAAAAATGAAGTAGCTACTTTGTCACATGTTCTGGTCATGTCCCTCATTGAAATCTTCTTGAAAATCTTCATTTTCTACAATTTCTAAAGCTTTGAAAATTAATTCACAACCTAATACATTGACTGTTCTACTTGGAATAGTTACGCATCATGTTCAGGGTATTTCATTTTCAAACCAACATGTAATTGCATTCATTACATTGTTGGCAAGAAGAGCTATTTTATTGAAGTGGAAAGATACCTCTGCTCCTACACTAATTCAATGGTTTTCCCAAGTAATGTTATGTCTTAGTTTGGAAAAAATTAGTAGTAGAACTTTTGATCCCCGATTCGATTCTGAGAGAAGGTGGGGCTCTTTTGCCAAATACTACCATTTAATTTGAATTAATTTATATGGTTTCCTTCCAATTTTATGTTATATAAATGTGATTTGGCGGTTGTTGTTTTCTTTTTCTTCTTTTACATATATAAATGATTGTAAGACGTATTGCTCTGGGAGTTGGTTCCTAACGTTTTTTTTCCTTTTTGTTTTGTTTTGTAGTTAATGGGTTTTTTTTCAGTTAGTTGGGGTTCTCTTTTTTCCTTCTTTTTCTTATATAAAAAATTTATTTTTTTTATTAGCATATATAAGTTTTTTTTGGCTTTATTAGTTATATATATACTAATATGTTGAACTTCTGTATTTTATAGCTGTAGAAGATTATATATCAATAAAAAGATTTTAAAAATGAAAATGAAAAACAGAAATTGCCCAGCAGGTCAGTGGGAGAGAGAATTTTATTTCAAGTTAAAACTCTGCTCAATTCTGACAGAGTCTTTGACTTTAGATGTTCATTCTGTTTTGCTTTCCACAGATACTGCCTCAAATACTTCTAGTATTTTCTGATTCAGACCACGAGACATAGGAGCACAATTAGGCCCATTGAGTCTGTCCTGCCATTCGATCAGGGCCGAGCTTTTCCCCCTCAGCCCCATGCTCCTGCCATCTCTCCGTAACCTTTGACATTCTTACTAACCAAGGACCTATCAACCACGGCTTTAAATCTATCCAATGACTTGGCCTCCACGGCCATTAGTGGCAATAATTTCAACAGATTCACTATCTGCTGGCTAAAGAAATTCCTCCTCGTCTGAGGCGGACAGCGCTCAGTACCGGCACTCCACACACACACACACACACACACACACACACACACATACACACACACTCACAGACACAGACACACACACACACACACACACACACACAGGGGTACAATCGCATATTCACACAGCTACCAACACCTACACATACACTACCTTGGCATTCTGCTGTCATTGTGTTGACCGTGCATACTTCCATGACTTCGCCGTTTTATTTTAATAATGGGTCCTAAAGGGTGGGATTTGTGGTGCTTTTCCCGCTACACACAGTGGAATATTCCATTTCTTTAGTAATGGGGATGTGTAAATGTGTATATGTTGTTTGTATACTGCATTTAAGGTAGATACTTCTGTTTATTTTGTAATATGATTGCAACTATATTGTGGGGTGCATCATATTCTAATTCTTAAGTTAACGTTGCTGGTAATTGAAGATGGTATGTCCTGGTGCCCAATAAACGGGGCAAATCGCTCTTGGTAGGAGGGAGAGATCAGAGCTGCCAGGAGTTCACATTGGACAAAGTACGGAGCTGTTATTGTGACTTATAAATTTTGGCGGTTTTCTTTTCACTATTTCTGCTAACATTTGTAAGTTTGTTTTTAGACACACCTAACAAACTCCCTTGCACTAAAGTGCTAAGCAACCTCAGCCATTTTTTCCTTCGGTCATAACACACATATCTATCATCTCTGTTGTAAAGGGGCGCTGTTTAATTCTGAGGCCGTGCCGTTTGATCCTGGACTCCCCGCTATTGGATACATCCTCATGACAATGCCCACGAGGACCAATGAGCACCCAGTTACACTGACCCCATTTTATTCTCCCCACATTCCCATCAACCCATTCCACATCCTGCCACTCTCCCACATTGGGGCATTTTACTGCAACCAATTAGCCAACCGAGCGGCATCTTTGTGATGTGGGAGGAAACCTGAGAGCCTGGGTGAAACAAGAAGAACATGCAAGCTCCATATAGACAGCGCCGCAGGTCAGCATTAAACTGAGGTCAAAGAAAGCAGGTGATGCTGAGGCTTTATAACGCATTGCTCAGACTGCACTTGGTGAGGAGTTTTGGCCCCTTATCTAAGAAAGGATGTGCTGGCATTGGAGAGGGTCCAGAGAAAGATCCCAGGAATGAAAGGGTTAATGTGTGAGGGGTGTTTGATGCCTCTGAGCCTGTACTTGCTGGAGTTTAGAAGTATAAAGGGGGGGGGGGTCTCATTGAAACTTATTGAATATTGAAGGGCCCAGACGGAGTGGGTGTGTACTAAATGTTTCCTGTAGTGGGGGAGTCTAGGATCAGAGGCCTCGGATTAGGATGTCCCTTTAGAACAGAGATAAGGAGGGATTTCTTTAGCCAAAGGGTGGTGAATCTGTGGAATTCATTGTCACAGTTGGCCAAGTCATTGGGTATATTTTAAAGTGGAGGTTTAGTGGTTCTTGATTAATGGGTGTCAAGGTTTCAGGGAGAAGGAGGAAAATGGGTTTGAGAGGGTTAATAAATCAGCCATGATGGAACGGCAGAACAGATTCGAAGGGCCGAGTGGACTAATTCTGCTATGAGGCAAAGTTCAAAATAAATTTATTATCTAAGTACATATATGTCAGCATATACTACCCTGAGATTCATTTTCTTGCAGGCATACTCAATAAATCCATTATAGAATAATAACCATACTAGAATAAATGAATAACTGCACCGACTTGGGCGCTCAACCAGTAGGCAAACGACAAGAAATAATAATAATAAATAAATAAATAAGCAATAAATATTGAGAACATGAGTCCTTGAAAGTGAACCCATAGGTTGTGGGAACATTTCGGTGATGGGGCAAGTGAAGTTGAGTGAAGTTATTCCCTTTGGTTCAAGAGCCTGATAGTTGAGGGGTAATAACCATTCCTGAACTGATGGTGCGAATCCTGAGACTCCTGTACTGTCTTCCTGATGGCAGCAGAGAGAAGAAGGCATGACCTGGGCTGTGGGGCAGGGTCCCCGATTATGGATGCTGCTTTCACGCGACAACACTTCGGGTAGATGTGCTCAATGGTGGGGAGGGCTTTACCCATGAAGGACTAGGCTGCCTGCACTACTCTTTGTAGGATTTTCCATTCTAGGGCATCGGTGTTTCCATACCAGGCTGTGATACAGTCAGTCAATATACTCTCCACCTCACAGAATTTTGTCAAAGTTTTAAACGCCATGCCAACTTTTTGCAAACTCCTAAGGAAGTGGAGGCATTGCCATGCTTCCGTCGTAACTGACCTTACGTGTTGGCAGCCGCACTAACTGCTGTGCCACTGTGCTGCCCTAGCTTCCAGTTGCAATTACAATTTTGACATGCTTGGAAAGGGAAGAACCATTCTAAGTTATTGGGCTCATAGTCGACCCCAATTATGATTGACAGGTCTAATCGTGTTCATCTTTGCTGTGGTGTTAAACTTCTGTTTCATTAACTTCCACCTAGCTAGCCTGACAAAAAAAACCTTGTAGGGTTTTGTTGCCTACTAGAACATTGATCACAAATGTACGCAGCTTCTTGTTAAATATTAATCACAGATTTAATTACTCAACAACAATTTAATTTGCCATTAATCAAGTTGCAATTAGCTAGAGAATAACGGCTGGCTTGGATGGTGTCTACTGCACAGAGATAACATCTGATCCCCATTACATTAGTGTTAATTATCAATGACCAGGGTTTGTCCCAATCACCTGTGAGGGTCAGCATGCATTCAACACCCCTGGTTTGCTCTGCCACTCAAAGAGATTGCAGAAAACCCTTTATTTTACATCTACTTTCTGTCCTGATCCCCACTTTCCTTGATTTTCCTTGTGCCCCAGAGTTTAAGAAGCTGAGGCTTTATAAGGCATTGGCCAGACTGCACTTGGAATATTGTGAGCAGTTTTGGGCCCCTTATCTAAGAAAGGATGTGCTGGCAGTGGAATTCATGAGAATGATCTCAGAAGTGAAAGGGTTAATGTATGAAGAGCGTTTGCTGGCTCTGCGCATGTACTCACCGATGTTTAGAAGAATGAGGGGAGATCTCATTGAAACATCCAATATTGAAAGGCCTAGATAGTGTGAACGTGATAGTGGGAGGTCTAGGACCAGATGGCACAGCTACAGAATGGAAGGATGTTCCTTCAGAACAGAGATGAGGAGGAATTTCTTTAGCCAGAGGCTGGTGAATCTGTGGAATTCATTGCCACAGATGGCTGTGGAGGCCAAGTCATTGGGTATATTTAAAACAGAGGTTGACAGGTTCTTGATTAGTAAGGGTGTCAAAGTTCACGGAAGAAGGCAGGAGAATGGGTTTGAGAGGGGTAATAAATCAGTCATGATTGAATGGCAAAGCAGACCTGATGGGCCAAATGTTCTAATTCTGCTCCTTTGTCTTGTGGTTTAATAAACTTCACCTTGTGAATACTCAGCAGCCAATGCTGTGGATTACGCAATGATAAACAACAGAACATAGGGAATGGCGCGTCAGCGCAGTGGTTAGCGTTACGTTGTTCAGGTTCAATTCCCTTTGGCCCACGATGTCCCATGCCAAATACGATGCCATATTAAACCATATCTCTTCTGCCTACGTACATCCATATCCCTCTGTTCCCTGCACCTTCACAAGTCTATCTAAATGCATCTTAAACACCACAATTGTATCTGTTCCATAACCGTACCGGACCCCTACCACTCCCAGTGTAAAAAATAATTGCTCTGCACATCTGTGAATTTACGCCCTTTCACCTTAAACATACATTTTCTAGTATCTGATAGGGTCATAGAGCATGATGGCACCAAAACAGGCTCTTTGGCCCATCTAGTCCATGCAACCTGATCTTCTGCCTCGTCCCATCTACCTGAAGGCCTGTATCCCTCCATACCTCACTCATCTATGTACCGATCCAAACTTCCCTCGAATGTTACAATTGAACCAATGACCACTAGTTCTAGCTTCACCCAACTGGAGGGGAAAAGGCCTGCTTATTTATACTGATCATAATTTTCTATATTTCTATAAGATCTTCCCTTATTCTCCTGTATTCCAGGGAATGTGATGTTTTGACTTCAGGAAAATGATTCAAGCTGTGTTCCTTATCTTTGCCTCTCATAATGTTGTATATTTCTATCAGATCTCCTCTCATCCTCTGATGTTCCACGGGAAACAAGCCAACTTTGTTCAACCTCTTCCTTTCGCTCATAACCTTTCATCCAGTCAGCATCCTGGTAAACCTCTTCTGTACCATTTTTAAAGCCTCCACATCCTTTCTATAATGAAGTAACCAGAACAGCATCTGACAATACAGCCGCAACATAACTCCTGACTCACACTCAATGGCCCGACCGATGAAGGCAAGCATACCCATATGCTTTCTTTACCACTCTATCTACTGTGCGGTCACTTTCACGCAGGTATGGAATTAGATCCCAAAATCCCTCGGTGCATCAAATGGACTTGGACCCCAAGATCGACTTCTACATCAGATGGACTTAGACCTCATGATCCCCCTATACATCAAAGGATCTGCTGGAAGACCTCACAGGTTTGAGTGGTACATATCCGTGGGAGGAAACGGAATTGTTGTTTCTGGCCCTGATGCAGGACCTTCAACTGAAACACCGACAATTCCTTTCCTCCCACAGATGCTGTTTGGTCTGCTAAGTTCTTTCAGCTGTTTGTTAGTTGCTCCATAATCCAGCATCTGCAGTTTTTTGTGCCATACACCATTCCCACCACCACCCTATGCATCAAATGGACTTGGACCTGAAGATCCCCCTGTGCATCTTCTCCCCATCCGCCATGGACTGTAACCACCCAACTCGCTCAGGGCAGCTAGGAAGCTAGAGATCACAATTAAAGGTAAAGACGAGCTTTATTTGTCATGTGTATATCAAAACATCGAACCATAGAGTGAAATGCATCTTTTGTGGCAGTGACCAAAACAGTACGAGGATGTGCTGGAAGCAGCTCGCAAGTGTCGTCACCCACAACTTACTAACCCTAACCCTTATGTGTTTGGAATTTGGGAGGAAACTGGAGCACCCGGAGGAAACGCATGCAGTCACGGGTGGATGTACAAACTCTCTACAGACAATGGCGAGAATCGAACCCATGTCATTGGCACTGTAAAGCGCCTTGCTAACTGCTACATTACCGCACCGTCCTCTGTTACTTGCCCACCTCGGCTGATAGTCGAATCGCAATGATACGGTGTGCTCACCTCTCGCGCTGGTCATCGTCGTCCATGTTGGAGAGCAGCTGCGAGCCAGCCAGCGAGAGGTCGAGCGCGGCCAGCGGCAGGTCGCGATAGGCGAAGCTGACCAGCTGTACTGGGGCGATGCACTGGCTCTCCTCCTCCACCTGTTGTGAGATGATCTCCAGGTCTGACACACCCGCTTCCTGACCGAGCCTGCCAGAGACACAGATTGGTGTGAGCATGCATGTGACAAGGCGGGGGCCCCTCACAGTGAGCCTGGGGCACGGGGTGGGGGGACATGTTTGTACTGGGTTGAACATGAATTGAAAACAGAACTCTCACACCCAGTCATTCCAACCATTTTGTTGTCCTATTAGAGTACTACAGTAAGGATACAGGCCCTTCAGTCCATCTCATCCATGCTGATCAACATACCCATTGAAGCTAGTCCCATTTGCCTGTGTTTGGCCATAACCCTCTATACCGTTCCTATCCGTGTACCTGTCAAGTTCTTTTTGGTGAAATATCTGCCTCAACCATTGGCAGCTCATTTCATATATGAGTTTTCTGGATAAAATGGTTACCCTCAGGTTCCTATTAAATCTTTTCACTCTCACCTTACATCATCATCATTATCAGGTGTCGTGCCCAGTTTGAGCTTTGACTGCCAAGGCCCACACACTCCTGTTTCGGGTCAAGTGGATCAATTCATTGGTATTCATTTCCAGTTCTCTGGCTGCTGTCTCCATCATCATTTGCCTTTGTCTTCCTCTTGCTTTCTTCCCTTCAATCTTTCCCGTAATTACCGTGCATTCTAACTCCTCTTTCCTAATCCCATGTCCAATGAAGTTACGTTGCCTTTTCATGATCTCATACATTATCTCATCTTACACCCATGCCATTTAGTATAGTGTGGATAAACACCAGCTGGTGGTGTATCAGTATCAGCACTGGACTCCGAGGCGTATGGTCCTGAGTTTGATCCAGCCGGGTCCCAATCAGCAATATTTGCACGGAATAAAGGCCTGGCAATCTACTTCTGTAACTTGCCACGACAACTACACTATCTATAGGGTCACCATGAGTCGACGATGACTGAACAACAACAGATAAACACCAGATGGTCGGAGTGGACATGTGCCAAAGTGCCTGTGTCCGTGCTGTGCAACACTGTGAATCTGTGCCTGACCCCCTTGTGCTTCAACCTAGTGAGAACAGGCTGGCGTTCAACTGTGACGGAATTGTCCCTCTCAGTGACAGCTTAATTGACAAATAAAACATACCCTATCTCAACTATTTGGCAGCTCATTCCAGATACACTCAGTGCCTACTTTATTAGGTACTTTACTGAGTGTGTGTTTGTCGTCTTCTGCTGCCTTAGCCCATCCACTTCAAGGCTGGATGTGTTGTGCATCCGGAAATGCTTTTCTGCACACAATTGTAACGTGTGGTTACTTGAGTTACTGTCACCTTCCTGTTAGCTTCCACCAGTCTGGCTATTCTCCTCCGACCTCTCTCATTAACAAACTGTTTTCTCCCAGACAGCTGCTGCTCACTGGACTTATATTATTGTAAACTCCAGAGACTGTTGCGTGTGAAAATCCCAGAAGATCAGCAGTTTCTGAAATACTCAAAGCACCCTGTCTGGCACCAACAATCATCCATGGTCAATATCACTCAGATCACATTTCTTCCCCATTCTTGATGCTTGGTCTGAACAATGACTGAACTTTCTCACCATGTGAGCATTCAAATCACCCTGTCGG
Source organism: Mobula birostris (assembly GCF_030028105.1). Lineage (NCBI taxonomy): Eukaryota > Metazoa > Chordata > Chondrichthyes > Myliobatiformes > Myliobatidae > Mobula > Mobula birostris. The sequence goes on along the minus strand of NC_092387.1, from coordinate 59,457,387 downwards.
ACAACAACACTCATTCCATAGTCAAAGTCACTTAGATCATATTTATTCCCCATTCTGATGCTTAGTTTGAACCTCTTGCCCGTGCCTACCTGCTTTTATGTATTGAGTTGCTGCCACATGATTGGCTGATTAGATATTTGCATTAATGAGCAGGTGCACAGGTGTACCTAATAAAGTGGCCACTGAGTGTATGTAGCCATTTTGACGTTGGAAAGTGTTCCCAAAACACCTCATAGAAATGTTAGTTTCAATTCCAATTCATATAAAGAGATGTTGGGGCATGTGAAGAGACAAGTGTAAATTGGCTGCATTAATGAAAGATAGTGCAGCCTCACATCTTCCATCACAACATCAACTGTACTAATGTTGCTTCTCAGGATGTTCCAGGGTAATGAAAAGTCTGCATTGTTTTCTTATATAAAGTGTTAAACCATAAGACCACAAGATATAGGAGAACAATTAGGCCATTCAGCCCATCAAGTCTACTTGCTGATTTTTTTTTCAACACCAATCAACACCCATTCTCCCATCTTCTCTCCATAACCCGGTTGGCTGGTGGCACAGTGAGATCAGCGCTGGGCTCGAGGACGGAAGTTCCCGAGTTTGATCCAGTGACAGACCGCTCCCGAGCGTGCTCTCCATCCATGTCAGGTTGATGTCGAGCTCACAACTCGACCTCGTAAAAAAAACACTGCCAAATACCCAAACTCAAAACCTTAACCCCTTACCAATCAAGAATCTACCAAAGTGCTTTAAAAACACTCAATCATGGCCTTCACAGCCCTACATGCCAATGAATTCCATGAATTTCCCATCGCCTGGCTGAAAAAATTCCTCCTCACCTCAGTTCTACAGGGATGTCCATTTATTCTGAGGCCGTGTTCTCGGACAGTAAATTCTCATACCCATAGTCTTGTGGTGTTGAGGCTCTGTGTTCAATTGGAACTGGTAGATGTGAGAATCGCAGCCCCAGTTCCGCTTTCCCCCTGAGCCAGGAGGTTGCAAGTTCAGGTCCTGTTGCCACACAAGCTCAAGTTGGTAGGGCAGCACCATAGCGTAGTGATTAGCATGATGCTTTACTCTGCCGGTGATCACGTTCACGATTCAATTCCCGGCACTGTCTGTAGGGAGTCTGTACGTTCTCCCTGTGACGATGTGGGATTCCTCTGGGTTGTCCTGTTTTCTCCCACATTCCAAAGCTGTGTGGGTTAGGGTTAGTGACTTGTGGGAATGTTATGTTGGGGCCGGAAGCATGGCCACACGTGCAGACTGCCCCAGCACATCCTTGGCCATTGATACAAAGGAAGCATTTCACTGTATGCGACAAATAAAACCATTCTTTAAATTCTGGCTGGTAGTACGGAAAGAAGGATGAAATATTGGAGCTGGCATCTTTCAGGTGAGGTGTCAAAACTCGGACCTGATTGACTAGTTCAAGTGGACCCCAAAAACATCCCATGGCATGGCCTGGAAGGAGACCAGTTTAAGGTCCCAATGTCTCGGGCTGAGTATCTAACTTCACCCAAGATCTGTCAAAGGCAGATGATCTGGACCTTATTCTACATATGGACAGTGAAGAGTATCCTAACTGATTGAATCACGGCCTGGTATGGAAACACCAATACCCAGGATTGGAAAAGTGGTGGATACGGCCCAGTCCATCACAGGAAAAACTCTCCCCACCACTGAGCACAACTACAAAGAGCACTGCCACAGGAAAGCAGCATCTGTCCTCAAGGACCCCCACCATCCAGACCATGCTCTCTTCTCACTGCTGTCATCTACAAGGAGGTACAGGAGCATTAAGTCCCACTTCAACCATCAGGCTCCTGACCCAGCATGAATAACCTCAGTCACCGCAGCTCTGAGCTGATTCCACAACCCATGGACTCATTTTTAAGGACTCAGCTACAACTCACGTTTTCAGTATTATTTATTCATGCATTTTTACTTTGCATATTTTTTCTCTTCTTTTACACATGTGCAAAGTAAAAAAGCATAGATAAATAATACTGAAAACATGAGTTGTAGTTGAGTCTTCGTGTGTCATTTTTCATCGATACCATTGAATTTTGTTTGTTCTCCTGTGAATGCCGGCAAGAAAATGGATCCCCGATAGAGTATGGTGACATGTACATTCTTTGATAATAAATTTACTTTGAGCGACAATATTGGTGTTTGTGGGAGCTTGCTGTGCACAAACCGGCTGCTGTGCTACAGCTATGATGGCACACCACTGGCTGGGACGTCCTGAAGTCTGCGAACGGCGCTATGGAAATGCAGGCTTTCTTCCTTTAGAAGCAGCAACAGACTTGTAATGGTGCAGTGGGTCATAATTGATGACAGGCAGCGTGAAATCAATTACCTCCCACCGCTCTCTTGCTTGTCTGTCATTGCCGAACATCACTTCCACACTTAGTGGAATATTTAATTATAAAGTTAATCACTTGGCTCAGCCCGAGACGTAGCCAGCAGCCGTTAGGAGTCCACTCCCAGCAGTAGGGTATTGACACTCGCAGCTTGTTCAGGAGTTTCCTGCCGCCACACCACTCCTTCTGTCTCAACAAACAACTCGTTACTCTTCTGTAACTTTTAACATCACATGACCCAAATCTGCTGGACCTTTGTCCTGGGGTGAACCCTATTTTCTTATATCCTCCCTACCCCCCCAGACCCAAACAAGAAGCAAGCTAAATATCCACATTTATTTATTTAGTATCGTCCTGAAAGCCAAGGTATACCCAATGAACAACATATGTTACTCTTAAAGATTTGCTTTATTTGTCACATGTATGTCGAAACTTACAGTGAAATGTGTCACTTTTTGTGTCAATAACTCACACAGTCCAAGAGTGTGCTGGGGACAGCCCGCAAGTGTTGTCATGCCTCAGGTGCCAAAATAGCATATCTGCAACTTACTAACACAAGCTCATACATTTTTATGGAAAACGGGAGGAAACCAGGGCACCCAGAGTAAACCCCCGCAGTACAAACTCATACAGAAAGCAGCAGGAATTGTATCACAATCTTACATTAACATTAAGTAGTCAATTGGATTAGACACGGGAGAAACCAAAGAGTGGTAGTAGATGGTTGTCTCTCCGAATGGAGACCCATGAGTAGTGATGTTCTGCTGGGATCGGTTCTGGGTCCATTGTTACAACATCCTTGTAAGTTTTTTTCTGCACTTTTATAACAACATGGATGATAATGTGGTAAACTGCACCAGCAAAATTTTCAGATGACACTGAGATTGGGGGTGTAGTGGACAGCAAGGAAGGCTATCAAAGCTTGCAGAGGGATCTGGACAAGTTAGAAAAATGGGCTGAAAAATGGTAGATGGAATTCAATGCAGCCAAGTGCGAGGTGTTGCACTTTGAGGAGATAAACTTATATAGTGAGCGGTAGGGCATTGAGGCATACAGTAGGCCAGAGGGATCTGGGAACACAGATCCATAATTTCTTGAAAGTGGTGTCACAGGTAGATAGGGCCATAAAGAATGCTTTTGACACATTGACCTTCATAAGTCAAAGTATCGAGTACAAGAGTTGGGATGCTATGTTGAAGTTGTCTTAAATGTTGGTGAGGCCTAATCTGGACTATTGTGTGCAGTTCCCTACATTTTATTCCCTAGAGCAAAGAAGAATGAAGAGAGGTTTGATAGAGGTATACAGAATTATGAAGAGTATATAATAGATGATAACGTGGTAAATCTAGATGATAATGTGGTAAATTGGATCACTGGATGATAATGTGATAAATTGGATCAGCAAATTTGCTGATGATACAAAGATTGGAGGTGTAGTAGATAGTGAGGAAGGTTTTCAGAGCCTGCAGAGGGACTTGGACCAGCTGGAAAAATGGGCTGAAAAATGGCCGATGGAGTTTAATACAGACAAGTGTGAGGTATTGCACGTTGGAAGGACAAACCAAGGTAGAACATACAGGGTTAATGGTAAGGCACTGAGGAGTGCAGTAGAACAGAGGGATCTGGGAATACAGATACAAAATTCCCTAAAAGTGGCGTCACAGGTAGATAGGGTTGTAAGGAGAGCTTTTGGTACATTGGCCTTTATTAATCAAAGTATTGAGTATAAGAGCTGGAATGTTATGATGAGGTTGTATAAGGCATTGGTGAGGCTGAATCTGGAGTATTGTGTTCAGTTTTGGTCACCAAATTACAGGAAGGATATAAATAAGGTTGAAAGAGTACAGAGAAGGTTTACAAGGATGTTGCCGGGACCTGAGAAACTCAGTTACAGAGAAAGGTTGACTAGGTTAGGACTTTATTCCCTGGAGCGTAGAAGAATGAGGGGAGATTTGATAGAGGTATATAAAATTATGATGGGTATAGATAGAGTGAATGCAAGTAGGCTTTTTCCACTGAGGCAAGGGGAGAAAAAAAACCAGAGGACATGGGTTAAGGATGAGGGGGGAAAAGTTTAAAGGGAAAATTAGGGGGGGCTTAGTCACACAGAGAGTGGTGGGAGTATGGAATGAGCTGCCAGACGAGGTGGTAGATGCGGGTTCTGTTTTAACACAAGAATAAATTGGACAGATACATGGATGGGAGGTGTATGGAGGGATATGGTCCGTGTGCAGGCCAGTGGGACTAGGCAGAAAATGGTTCGGCACAGCCAAGAAGGGCCAAAAGGCCTGTTTCTGTGCTGTAGTTTCTATGGTTTCTATAGGTAGGGTAAATGCAAGCAGGCTTTTCCCACTGAAGTTGGGTGAGACTAGAACTACAGGTCATGGGGTGGAAGTGAAAGGTGAAATGAGGGGAACATGAGGGGGGGATTTCTTCACTCAGAGGGTGGAGAGAGTGTGGTATGAGCTGCCAGTGGAAGTGCTGGATGTGTGTTCAATTTCAACACTTGGGAGAAATTTGGATAGGTACGTGGATAAGAGAGTATGGAAGGCTATGGTCCTGGCACAGGTCGATAGGACGAGGCAGATTAATAGTTCAACATGGACTAGTTGGGATAAAGGGCCTGTTTCTATGCTGCAGTGTTCTATGACTTTACAAGCACTACAAAACTTTGATGTCTGTCTACACCCCAACTGCAGTTTTACATCCAGGAGAAAGCAACCCTTCCACCACCTTAAACATTCACTCCCTAGGGCACTGGTGCTGGCCTGGTAACCGCTACATGAAACACCTACAAAGTGCATTGCAGAACTCATCAATGAATCTTCAATAGGTTTATAACAATGCTCTAAGTTTTAGGTTACAGATGATCTTTGAAAGTGAAGGTTCCAGTGACGGAGGTTTGAAGTCACCCTTCTGGACTATGAGTACTACAGATCACTGATCCAGCGACACATCCTTCCTTCTATTCTTTGATTTATTCCTCGTGAACTTATGCAGTTTAAAGCTCACGGCTGCAGTCACAGGCTAAAGGGATGGCCGTGAAGGATGGCGATGAGGAGAAATTTCTTTAGGCAGTGTTGCAAATCTTCAGGACTCTCTACCTTGGAGGGCAGTCATTGTGAGTATTCAAAATTGAGATACTTTTGGATGTGAAGGGGTCCAGAGAACATGTGAATGGTGCAAGGAACTTAACGGGGTACAGGATTAACAAGGTGGTACAGACGCAGCATGGCCTCTCCAAATTACAAGGAAAGCACAACAGCGGCTATATTTCATTAGGAGATGGAGGAGATATGGTACGCCACCAAAGACTCTACAGATGTATTGTGGAGAACTTTCTAACCGGTTGCATCATTATCTGGTTTGGGGAGGTGGGGTGGTTCATTACACAGGATTGAAAAGAATAGCAGCAAGTTGTAAACTCAGGCAGCTTCACCGTGGGCACAACCCTCCCCACCATTGGGGACATCTTCTAAAGGTGATGCCTCAGAAAGGCAGCATCCATTACTAAGGAGCCCAACCACCCAGGACATACGGTCTTCTCAGGGAGGAGGTACAGGAGCCTGAAGGGACACACTCAACACTTTGGGAACAGTTATTTCCCTCTGCCATTAGATTTGTGAATAGCACATGAACTCATGAACACCACCTCACTGTCTGAGCTCTTTTTTTTGCACTACTTAGTTTATATTTTATTATATATATACTGTATTAATAAACATGAGAAAATCTGCGCATGCTGGAAATCCAAAGCAACACACACTGAATGTTGGAGGAACTCAGCAGGTCAGGTAGCATCTATGGAAATGAATAAACAGCTGATGTGTTGGGCCAGGACCCTTCAACAGTATATATTTTTCTTAAGTGTTGTACTGTATTGCTGCCACAAAACAAGTTTCACAAGATATATCAGTGATTCAAACCTGATTCTGATCCAAACCTTTTGCTGCTTCTCATAGAATCCTACTGCATTGAAATAGGCCCTTCAGCCCAACTCATCCGTGCTAACAAAGAGGCCCATCTAGGCTAGTCCCATTTGCCTGTTTTTGGCTCATATCCCCTTGCTGTCCAAGTAAACATCTTTTAAATATTGCACTGTATCTTCCTCAAGCACTTCCTGTAGCTTCTACCTTAATCCTTATCAAGAACAACTACCTGGAGCTGAATGGAGATAGTCCTCAGAACAAACGTCAATCTTCACAGCTCAGCAATACATGGGATGGCACCTCCCTCTTCCGAGCCTAACTGTAGAGTTTTTATAACCATGAGATTCCCCACTGGCCTCTCCTATTATCAGTTATCCTCGCGAGGCGCACTGAGTGTGTCTAATTTCTCTCATTACAGCATATAAATGAGAAATTCTTTGGTTGATTATCATTCAAGTAGTTCATTTGTTCGTAGTGTGCTAACACATTCTGGTCCTGGCTGCTGGACCCATGCCAGAAACTCCGGGATAAGTCACCGCACTTGGAAGTTGATATGGACTGCAGAGGGGAGAAAGGGAAAGGGTGGAAGGGAAGAGGCACTACGGCAGTTTAGCAGTTAACGTGTCGCTATTACAGCTTGGGGTGCGGGAGTTCAGAGTTCAATTCTGGTGTTGTCTTAGGGAGTTTGTATGGTCTCCCCGCATGGGTTTCCTCTGGGTGCTCTGTTTTCCTCCCATTTTCCAAAAACGTGTCGGTTAGTAGGTTAATTGGCCATTGTAAGTTGTCCTGCGATTAGGCTAGGGTTAAATGGGTGGGTTGCTGGGTGAGGTGGCTCGATGGGCTGGGGGGGTCCTGCTTCATGCTGTATCTCTAAATAAATAAATACGAGAGGGAAGGAAAGGGAAAGAGAGAGTGAAGACTGGCTTCAGTTGATAAAAATTAGTAGCTGGAAGAATTCAGCAGGTTAGGTACTATCTGTGGTAGGAAATGGACAGTCGACCTTTTGGATTCTGCAGATGCTAGTAATCTTGAGCACTACACACAAAATGCTAGAGGAACTCAGCAAGTCGGGCAACATCTATTGAGAGTCCTGATGAAGCATCTTGGCCCAAAATATTAACTGTTTATTCCCCTCCATAGATGCTGACTGATCTGCTGAGATCCTCTAGCATTGTGTGTGTGTGTGTGTGTGTGTGTTGCAGTCAACAGGATCACATTTAGGGGTGCACCTGGATGACAGACTTGGGTGGAGCACCAGCACAGAGACTGTGTACAAGAAGGGCCAGAGTCGCCTCTACTTCCTGAGGAGACTGAAGTCCTTTGGAATATGCAGGTCTCTCCTTCACATGTTCCACCAGTCTGTGGTCGCCAGTACAATCTTCTATGTGGTGGTGTACTAGGGCAAAGGCATCAACATGGGTGGTGCCAACAGGGTCAACAAACTGATTAGGAAGGCTGACTGTTGCAAGAGTCAAACTGGACACACTGGAGGCTGTGGTAGAACAAAGGACCCTACAGAAAATCCTGACAATTCTGGACAATGTTTCTCACCCTCTGCATGCCACCTTGGCTGAACAGAGGAGCACTTTTAGTGACAGACTAAGCCAACTGCGCTGCTCAAAAGAGCGCTATATGAGGTCATACTTGCCCTCAGCCATTAGGCTGTATAATGAGTCAACCTATAGTCAGGGAAATGATGACCCCCTCCTGTTAGACTGTTTGTGGTAACTTATTTTTTATTCTTTCTTACTTCTCTTCTAATATTTGTATATCTGTGCACTTGTAATGCTACTGTGACACTGTAATTTCCTTTGGGATCAATAAAGTATCTATCTATCTATTTTGTTTGCTAATGCTGTAGCAAACCACTTTCCACATTAATCATTTTCTACATTAAAGGTGTTATTTGAATGAAATTGTTATTGATGGGCAAATGAAGCAGTTTGTAGAGCAGTCCCAGAGACCCACGTTCACTCCTGACCTTGGGTGCTCTCTGCGTGGAGTTTGCAGGTTCTCCCTGTGTCCAAATGGGTTTCCCTCCGGCGCTCCAGTTTTCTCCCACATCTCAAAGGTGTGCAGATTGGCTGGTAAATTGGTCACTGTAAATTGCCTCTCCTGTGTCAATTCTGGGGCAATTTATGGGAGTGTGGGAAGCACAAAGTGTGATTTGAGTAGGGCGTGTGTGAACGGGTGGAAGTGACCATTTCGTGTTGTCGGCTCTTTATAGATCCCTTCATGTTTCATACTTATTCTGAAAGTCCGTGGCTGCAGCTTTTGAAGATTTCAATTCAGCAATGACTGAACTTTTTATTTTTGGCCAAACCAACCTCCCAAAGACAGTGACAAATGCTTGGATCCCAAAGCCGCGCTGTACCATCTGTATGCATGATTGTCCCATGCTATGTTGACACCACCTCCTGTTGAGTTTGGGGTCTGTTCCCAGTCCCTGATCCACCTTGCTCCAGCATTCGTACAGAATGTTGTCGTAAGATTTAACAAATGCACACTAACTGCACCGAGACAAGGTTGAAAGGATGAGGGAGGGCAGTACTGTTGGATGTGCTATTCCATACGACTTTAACCTATTCTTTGCCCTCCACTACTTTCTGTTGACAAACCAGTTCCCCTCTGCTACTCACTCTTCCACAACTTTCCTCCCATCTCAGATTCACATTAATTTATTTATCACATGACACGTACCTTCCCTTCCTCTGCCCTCATGGTTTTCCTCAATTCCATCCTTCCCTTTCTCCCATAGCCCACTCTCTCCCATCAGATTCCTTCTCCTTCAGTCCTTTACTTGTTCCACCTCCCAGCTTCTTACTTCATCTCCCCTCCCCCACCCCACCACCCAGCCACCTTCCCTTTCTCCTGGTCTCACCTTTCACCTGCCAATTTCCCTTCCCCACCGTCCCATTCTGGTTCCTGCCCCCTTCCTTTCCAGTCCTGATGAAGGGTCTCGGCACAAAACGTCGACTGCTTATTCTCCTCCATGGATGTTGTTTAGCTTACTGAGTTCCTCCAGCGTTTTGCGCGCGCGTGTGTGTGTGTGTGTGTGTGTGTTACTCAATATTTCTAGCATCTGCAAAATCACTATGAGACTGTGACATCGACATATCACTGAAGTGTGGAGTGGAGAAATGGGTGACAGATGGAGACAAGCATAATCCCAAAAAAAAACCAAAAAAAATACTGAGATTTTAGGAAACGTGTGGGATCCCGAGTTTGCAAACTTACATCATACGCTGAATTTTCTCAGTCATTAATACTCTGACATTGTTTAATACCCCCACAAGCTGGCACCCTGCAGAGAGCCAGAATGACTAAAACAAACCAATTTATTTTTGCGTGCATGTGTGAAAGCTGATTAGCGTTAGCATTTCTTAAAACAGTCGCATCAGCTATGAAGTGTAGCGTCTGCGTCCTCGCAGAGTGCATGTTGACGGCTGCTGTGTTAGGAAAAACTGTAAATGCAGAATCTCAAGTGTGCCTTTGGCATGCAGCCTGCGCTATCGCGCCCTGTATTTGCCCAAAACTGATGAACCTCTGCCTCCCATTAACGTCAAGCGGAAGCTAAGCTCCTTGGAAAACTGCTCGGGACCATCTGCTAGCCTCGGTTGGAGACTTGCTGTACAACAGGTTGTGGGTGCGTATTGGCACCTGACGTATAGCTAATTGGGGAACCCAGCTGAAACAACATACAAACTCCCACGCTTCCTGAATGTCAAAGGTGGCCAACATCGAAGGAATACGAATCGGAATCAGGTTTATTACCACTGACATATACTGTGAAATTTGTTGTTTTGTGGCAGCAGTACAGTCCGATACATAGAAATTGATATAATTTACAATAAGAATATATAAAAATACAAGCAAGTAATGCAAAAAGATGGCAACAATTTGGGATAGTGTTTAGGGGTTCATGGACCATTCAGAATTCCAATGGCGGGTGTGTGTGTGTGTGTGTGTGTGTGTGTGTGTGTGTTTGTGTGTGTGTGTGTGTGTGTGTGTGTGTGTGTGTGTGTGTTGGGGAGGGGGAAGAAATTGTTTCTAAAATGTGAGTGCATGTCTTCAGGCTCCTCCTGTACCTCCTCGTTGATGGTAGCAATGAGAAGAGGGCATGTTCTGGATGGTGCAATCACAAACAAGAGAAAATCTGCAGATGCTGGAAATCCAAGCAACACACACATACAAGATGCTGGAGGAGCCTAGCAGGCCAGGCAGCATCTATGGAACAAAGTACTGCCGACGCTTTGGGCTGAAGCCCTTCGTCAGGACTTACCACTATCCAGGACTATCCTGGACAGTGATGGATACTGCCTTCTTGAAGATGTCCTTGATGATGGGGAGGCTGGTGCCTGTAATGGGGCTGGCTGGATGAGCAGATTTGGGCCCCGTATCTAAGAAAGGAAATGCTGGTAATGGAGAGAGTCCAGAGGAGGTTCATGAGAATGATCCTGGGAATGAAAGGGTTAACGTATGAGGGGCGTTTGATGGTGCTGGGCCTGTACTCACTGGAGTTTAGAGAATGAGACTGGATCTCATTGGAACGTGTTGAATTTTTAAAGACCTAGATAGACTGGTCATGGAGAGAATGTTTCTTATGGGTGGGGGGATGTAGGACCAGAGGACAGAAGGTACAGAAGCCTGAAATCCATCAGATTGAAGAACAGTTACTTCCCTTCCTCCCTTCAACCATTTGCTTTTTGAACCCTCAATCCTAACCACCACAGTTTAGCTATGACCAATTTGATCACTTTGCACTAAAATTGACTTCTAATGTGTTCTTCCTTGTAAAATTTGCATATAATTTATGCTTCTGCCTTTTCTGTGAATGCTGCATGTGTGATGCCAAGTGCCTGTGATGCTGCTGCAAGTAAGTTTATCGTTGCATCTGGGTCACTGTGCATGCGTGTCCTTGTGCACATGATGACAAACCCGACTTTGACTTTGAGCTGTCAGTCTCAATATAGTGCCTGTGAGAGCTGACACAGATAGGGAAGTCACTGTCAACAAGGAGAGTTCACGTGGGGGTAGTTGGTGATTTATGAAGGATAAGTGGGTCAGTGGTTTGAAAGCAAAGGGCAAAGGGAGGTGAGGAAATGAAATGACTGATGGTCTAGTCATTCAGTGTCGAGAAGAGGAAACGATGGACGTATTGGGAGGACTCGGAATACGATGGTTAAAGATCATATTCCCAACCCAACTGGGTTCTGATGGCCTTAGCTGAGGGAAGATATTTACTGATTTGGAGGTGGAGTAGAGGAGGTTCATTAGGTTGATTCCAGAGATGAGGGGGTTAGTCTCTGAGGAGAGATTGAGTTGCTACCTTCACTGGAATTCAGAAGGATGATCTTATAGTAATATACAATACTATGAAAGGAATAGATAAGATAAAGGCAGGAAAATTCTTTCCACTGGCAGGTGAGACTAGAACTAGGGGGCATAGTTGGCAGAATCTCAGATGGAGACAAGCAGTGAGATATACCAGCTGGTTGAGGGGTGTCGCAGTAACAACCTTGCACTCAGAATCAGTAAGACCAAACAGCTGATCTTGTACTTCAGAAAGGGTAGGACCAGAGAACACGAACCAATCTGATCAGAAGTGGAGAGAGTGAGCAATTTCAAGTTCCTGGGTATCAAGGTCTCTGAGGATCTAACCTGGTCCCAACCTATCGATGCAGCTATAAAGAAGGCAAGACACACTTTTTATCCATTAGGAGTTTGAGGAGATATGATTTATCACCGAAAACACTCGAAAACTTCTACACGTGTACATAGAGAGCATTCTGATTGGCTGTATCACTGACTGGCATGGGAGGGGGCTACTGCACAAACCTGAAGTAAGCTGCAGAGAGCTGTAAAATTAGTCAGCCCCATCATGGGTACGAACCTCCGTAGCATCTGAGACATCTTCAAGGACTGGTGCCTCAGAAAGGCGGTGCCCATTATTAAGGACCACCCCCACCCCGTCACCCAGGACATCACCTCTTTTCATTGTTACCATCAGGAAGGAAGTACAGAAATTTGAAGGCACACTCAGCGATTCAGGAACAGCTTCTTCCCCTCTGTCATCCGATTCCAAAATGGACATTGAACCCATGAACACCAACCTCACACCTTTTATAAAATTTCTGCTTTTGTGCTACTTGTCTACTATTTAATATACGTCCATATATCTATACTTCAGTAATTCATTTTTCCCTTTATTATCATGTATTGCATTGTACTGTTGCTGCAAAGTTAACAAATTTCACAACATATGCCGATGATATTAAACTTGATTCTCATCCTGTTTCCGGTGTCCTTACCTGAGGAATGATATACTGACTTTGGAGGTGGAGCACAGGAGATTGACCAGGTTGATTCTGGAGATGAGGGGGTTAGTCTATGAACATAGAACATAGAATAGTACAGCACAGTACAGGCCCTTCGGCCCACAATGTAGTGCCAACCCTCAAACCCTGCCTTCCATATAAGCCCCCACCTTAAACTCCTCCATATTCCTGTCTAGTAGTCTCTTAAACTTCACTAGTGTATCTGCCTCCACCACTGACTCAGGCAGAGCATTCCATGCACCAACCACTCTCTGAGTAAAAATCCTTCCTCTAATATCCCCCTTGCACTTCCCACCCCTTACCTTAATGCCATGTCCTCTTGTATTGAGCAGTGGTGCCCTGGGGAAGAGGCACTGGCTATCCACTCTATCTATTCCCCTTATTATCTTGTACACCTCTATCATGTCTCCTCTCATCCTCCTTCTCTCCAAAGAGTAAAGCCCTAGCTCCCTTAATCTCTGATCATAATGCATACTCTCTAAACCAGGCAGCATCCTGGTAAATTTCCTCTGTACCCTTTCCAATGCTTCCACATCCTTCCTATAGTGAGGTGACCAGAACTGGACACAGTACTCCAAGTGTGGCCTAACCAGAGTTTTATAGAGCTGCATCATTACATCGCGACTCTTAAACTCTATCCCTCGACTTATGAAAGCTATGAGAGAGATTGAGTCACCTGTGTCTATACTCACTGGAATTCAGAAGAATGTTTTTAATGTAATGTACAAAACTATGAAAGGAAATAGCTAAGATATAGGCAGGAAAATTGTTTCCACTGGCATGTGAGACTAGGATGAGGGCATACAGCCTCAGTATTTGGGGGAATAGATTTAGGATGGAGATAAAGAAAAACTGCTTTTCCATGAGAGTCGCGAATCTGTGGAACTCTCTGCTCAGGTAGAGGTTACCTTGTTAAGGCACAGTTAGATAGATGTTTGCATAGTACGGGGATTAAGGGATATGGAGTAGGTGGAGGTAATGGCCAGATTAGCCACGATCTTTCATCAGAACTGGAGTAAAAAAGCTGAGGAGTCGGAGTAAGAAGGTGGGCGGGTGGGGGGAGAGGGTAGGAGAGGGGAGGGGAGGAAGAAACACGAGGTGATAGGTGAAACCGGGAGTGGGGGAGGTGAAACAAAGAGCTGGGCAGTTGGTGAAAGAGGTACAGTGCTGGAGAGGGGTTTCTGATAACAGAGGACAGAAGGCAATTGGAGAAAGGAAAGGGGGAGGAGCACCGGAGGGAGGTGATGGGCAGGTAAGAGGAAAGGGTGAGAGAGAGGGAGATGGGAATGGGGAATGGTGAAGTGGGAGGGCCATTACCGGAATTTCGAGTAATCGATGTTCATGCCAACAGGTTGGAGGCTACCCAGACGGAATATAAAGTGTTGCTCCTCCAACCTAAGTGTGACCTCATCGCGACAGTAGAGGAGGCTATGGACTGACACAACGGAATGGCTATGGACTGACACAACAGAATGGGAATACGAAGTGGAAGTGAAATGGGTGGCCACTGGGAGTTCGTTTTTTCTGGCAGACAGAGTGTAGGTGCTCGGTGAAGAGGCCTCCCAATCTACTTCGGGTCTCACCGATACACAGGAGGCCACACTAGGAGCACTGGATACAGTATATGACCACAACAGACTCACAGGTGAAGGGTCGCCTCATCTGGAAGGACTGTTTGGGGACTTGAATGGTAGTGAGGGAGGAGGTGTAGGGGCTGGTGTAGCACTTGGTCTGCTTTCAAGGATAAGTGCCAGGAGAGAGATTGGTGGGGAGGGATGAATTGACTAGGGAGTCGCGTAAAGAGCGATGCCTGCACAATGCAAGAAGTCAGGGGGGGATGGGAGGGAAAGATGTGCTTGGCGGCGGAAGTTACAGAGAATTATGTACGGAATGTGGATGCTGGTGGTAGGGTGATTCAGGGGTGGTAGTTGAGGACAAGAGGAACCCTATCCCTGGTGGGGTGGCGGGAGGATGGGGTGAGGGCAGACGTGCATGAAACAGGAGAGATGCAGTTGAGGGCGGCATTGATGGTGGAGGAAAGGAAGCCCCTTTCTTTAAAGAAGGAGGATATCTCCTTAGTTCTGGAATGAAAAGCCTCATCCCGAGAGCAGATGAGGCGGAGATGGGGGAATTGAGAGAAGGGGGTGGTATTTTTACAAGTAACAGTGTGGGAAGAGGTATAGTCCAGATAGCTGTGAGAGTCAGTGGGCTTATAATAGACATCAGTAGATAAGTTATTTCCAGAGATAGAGACAGAGAGATTGAGAAAGGGGAGGGAGGTCTCGGAAATGGACCAGGTAAATTTGAGGGCAGGGTGGAAGTTGGAGGCAAAGTTGAAGAAGTCGAGAAGCTCGCATGGGTGCAGGAAGCAGCACCAATGCAGTCATCGATGTAGTGTAGGAAAAATTAGGGAGTGATCCAATCACAAACAAGAGAAAAACTGCAGATGCAAGCAACACACACAAAAAGCAGGAGGAACTCAGCAAACCAGGCATCATCTATGGAAAAGAGTACAGTCAATGTTTTGGGCCAAGACCCTTCATTACGACTGGAGAAAAAAAGATGAGGAGTATGAATAAGAAGGTGGGGGGAGGGGAGGATGAAACACAGGGTGATAGGTGAAACGGAGCTTGGGGAAAGGGGTGAAACAAAGAGCTGGGAAGTTGATTGGTGAAAGAGATACAGGGCTGGAGAGGGGGAATTTGATAGGAGAGGACTTAAGGCCATGGAAGAAAGATAAGAGGGAGGAGCACCAGAGGGGGGTGATGGGCAGGCAAAGGGATAAGGTGAGAGAGGGAAATGGGAACGGTAAAGTAGGGGGGGAACATTATTGGACGTTCGAGAGATCAATGTTCTTGCCATCATGATGGAGGCAACCCAGATAGAATATGACGTGTTGTTCCTCCAACCTCAGAGTGGCATCATCACGATGTTGGAAAAGGCCATGGATTGACATGTCAGAATGGGAATGGGAAATGGAAATTAAAATGCGTGGCCATTGGGAGATCCTGCTTTTTCTGGTGGACAGAGCGTAGATGCTCGGCAAAGCAGTCTCCCAATCTACATTGGGTCTCACCGACATACAGAGGCCACACCATGAGCACTAAGTACAGTAGATGACCCCAACAGACTCACAGGTGAAGTGTCGCCTCACCTGGAAGGACTGTTTGGGGCCTTGAATGGAAGTGAGGGAGGAGGTGTAGGGACAGGTGTCGCACTTATTCCGCTTGCAAGGATAAGTGCCAGGAGGGAGATCAGTGGGGAGGGACGAATAGACAGGGAAGTTGCGTATGGAGCGATCCATGCAGGAAGTAGAAATTTTGGGGGGGGGGGGAGTGAAATATGTGCTTGGTGGTGGGATCCTGTGGGAGATGGCGGAAGTTACAGAGAATTACGTGCTGGACGTGGAGGCTGGTAGGGTGGCAGGTGATGACAAGGTGAACCCTATCCCTGGTGGGGTGGTGGGAGGATGGGATGAGGGCAGACGTGAGCGAAATGGAAGAGATGCAGTTGAGGGCATTGTTGATATTGAAGGAAGGGAAGCACCTTCCTTTGTAGAAGGAGGACTTCTCCTTAGTTCTGGAATGAATAGCCTCATCCTGAGAGCCGTGATCTTATTGGATCTGGAACAGACTTGACTGGACAGATGGACTACTCCTCTTTTATTTCCCATGTTTTATACAGCATCCAAAACAATGAATCTATGTCCCACTCTCCCTTGAAACATATTAAAGCTTCATTTCCATGGTCCTTTAAACAAACCAATCACTGGGTAAAATTTACTGTCGCTGACATGGTATTTGTTCTCAGGCAGCTCCAAGAGAAATGTAGGGAGCAGAACAAGGGATTGTATGTGATGTTTGTCGATCTTTCCAAAGCGTTCGACACTGTGAGCAGGAAAGGTTTGTGGCAAATCATGGAACGACTGGGATGCCCCCCAGAGTTCCTCAGCGTGGTCATCCAGCTACATGAAGATCAGAGTGGCCAAGTTAGACACAACAACGACCTCTCAGAACCCTTCCCAATAGGCAACGGAGTAAAGCAAGGCTCCATCTCATCACCATCTTCTTCAGCGTGATGCTCCAAAGGGCCACAGAAGACCTTGATGACGAGGATGGTGTCTACACCCGATACCGCACCGATGGCAGCCTGTTCAACCTGAGGCAATTACAATCTCACACCAAGACATTGGAGCAACTCATCTGACAGCTACTCTTCGCCAACGATGCTGCCCCACAGAGACAGCCCTGCAGCGTATAACATCCTGCTTCGCAGAGGCTGCCAAGCTCTTCAGACTGGAAGTCAGCTTGAAGAAAACAGAAGTTCTCCATCAGCCTGCACCTCAGGAAGATTACCACCCTCCCCGCATCACCATCGGTGAGGTAGAGCTGAAGACAGTCCACCAGTTCAGCTACCTGGGGTGCACCACCTCGTCAGATGCCAAGATCGACAAAGAGATTGACAACAGACTGGCAAAGGCAAACAGCGCATTCGGCAGGCTGTACAAAAGAGTCTGGAACAACAAGCATTTGAAGAAAGGCACAAAGATCAACGTGTACAGAGCCATTGTACTGACCACCCTCCTGTATGGCTCCGAGTCGTGGGTCACCTACTGTCACAACCTACGACTCCTTGAGTGTTTCCACCAGCGCTGCCTCCACACCATCCTCAACATCTACTGGAGTGACTTCGTCACCAACATCGAAGTCCTCGAACAGGCGGAGGTCACCAGCATCGAGGCCATGCTGTTGAAGACGCAGCTGCGCTGGGCAGGGCACATCTCCAGGATGGAGGATCATCGCCTGCCCAAGATTGTGCTGTATGGCAAACTCTCCACTGGCCACCATGACAAAGGGGCACTGAAGAAGAGGTCAAGGACTCCCTGAAGAAATCCCTTGGTGCCTGTCACATTGACTATCACCAGTGGTCTAATCTAGCCTCCGATCGCAAGGCCTGGCGACACACCATTCACCAGTCTGTCTCCTCCTTCGAGAACGCACGCAGGGCTGGCATTGAGGACAAAAGGAGAAGGAGGAAGAACCATGACACAGCAGCACCAAACCCAGAACAGAATTTCCCTTGCAGCCGCTGTGGCCGGGCCTGCCTGTCCCGTATTGGCCTCGTCAGCCACCAGCGAGCCTGCAGCAGACGTGGGCAGCCCCCTTCCTAAATCTTCGTTCGCGAAGCCAAGCCATGATTGCCTCTCCCAGAGAATAGTGAATTCATGGAATTCCCTGCCCAGGGGAAGCAGTAGAAGCTAATGCATTAAATATATTTAGGACTCAGTTAGATTTTTGCATAGTAGGGGAATTAAGGGTTATGGGGAAGAGGTAGGTAGGTGGAGTTGAGTCCACGGCCAAGTCAGCCATGATCTT
The DNA here is from genome assembly GCF_030028105.1 of Mobula birostris. Taxonomy (NCBI): domain Eukaryota; kingdom Metazoa; phylum Chordata; class Chondrichthyes; order Myliobatiformes; family Myliobatidae; genus Mobula; species Mobula birostris. The sequence goes on along the minus strand of NC_092387.1, from coordinate 59,439,376 downwards.
ATTCAATGGTTTCATCAGACCATATGGAGTCACAGAGTTAAAGAACACTCAGCACGGCAACAGGCCCTTCAGCCCATCTAATCTGCACCAAATAATATTTGGCCTCGTCCTATCGATCTGCAGCCAGAGCGTAATCCTCCATACCCCTCCCATCCATGTACCTATCCATATGGCCCACACCTGCTCCTGGTTCTTATGTTGTTATGATAGTCCCAAACCAATTCCTGTTGATACAAATCCAAACTGCCCATTAGAACTTACCAATGAGCTATAGGCCATACCTCTGCCTGTTTATACTTACCCAACATTGAACATCACTAAAATCAATCACCACTGATTGTACTCCAGTTTCCTACATGGGAGCATTGAGGACTTGTCAAGGGTGCGTTGTTTGTTGTGAGGCATTTGGGATGCCATAAAAGGGAGGTGACCGATGCTATGGAAATAGCCGCCTTTCTTTCCTCTATGAGCAACAGATGTCCTGCCCCATCTAGCTTCAAATAAAGTGACTACTTTATTAAGTACACCTGCTCGTTACTGCAAATATCTAGTCAGCTAATCATGTGGCAGCAACTCAAGGCATAAAAGCATGCAGACATGGCCAAGAGGTTCAGTTGTTGTTCAGACCAAACACCAGAATGGGGAAGAAATGTGATCTAAGCGTCTTTGGCCGTGGAATTTGTTGGTGTCAGACGAGTATCTCAGAAACTGCTGATCTCCTGGTATTTTCACACACATTAGTCTTTAGAACTTACAGAGAATGGTGCAAAAAACAACAAAAAAAGCATCTGACGAGTGGCAGTTCTGTAGGTGACAATGTCTGTTAATGAGAGAGGTCAGAGAGAATGGCCAGATTGGTTCAAGCTGACAGGAAGGTGACAGTAACTCAAATAACCTCATGCTACAACAGCAGTGTGCAAAAGAACATCTCTGAATGCACAGCGTGTTGAACTTTGAAGTGGATGGGCTACAGCAGCAGAAGACACAAACCTCCTATACCTAATAAAGTGGCCACAGGGTGTAGAATTAAAAGCCTATTAATGCAGCATGGTTCCTTTTGCAAATACCAATTACAACATCATCGACTGTGACAGGAAAATCTCACGAATGCACACAATGGAAAAAAAATGTCATTATAATTAATTCAACACAATATTCACAATTATGTAAATTCCTGGTCCTTGTCACTTGCTTTGGCAAAAGATGATGATTTTTTTTTATTCCCCCAGCAAACACTTGGAACGTGTGCTGTGTTCATGACGTGAAGAGGTCTAAATAAAGCTGAATTAATCACCTTTGCAAGCCTTCATTTCAAGGTCTAATTTGTCAGGGGAGGAAAGGGAAGGTGGGCTTGTGTACATTGGGACTATATTGGCCGAGGCAAAGTCTGCCCCATGTTCTCTGATGTTGTTGGTCGGGGACTCAGTACAGAAAAGAACATAAAACAGGTCAGTACAGGCCCTACAACCCATGATTGTGTATTGACCTTTTAATCTACTGACTCTGCCTTCTCACGTAGCCCTCCATTTTTCTTTCAGCTACGTGTCTAAGAGTCTCTTAGAGATGTCCCTAATGTATCTGCCTCTGCCACCACCCCCTGACAGTGCTTTCCATACACCCACCACTCTCTGTATATACAACCTACCGTAAGACCATAATATATAAGAGCAGAATTAGGCCATTCGGCCCATCGAATCTACTCTGCCATTTCATCAAGGCTGTGGCATTTCCCTCTCAACCCCATTCTTCTGCCTTTTCCCCATAACCTTTCATGCCCTGACTAATCAACTACCTAACAACCTCCACCTTAAGTACACCCAATGACCTGGACTCCACAGCCTCCCAGGACAATGAATTCCACAGATTCACCTCCCTCTAGCTAAAGAAATTCCTCCTCTTCTCTGTTCTAAAAGGACATCCCTCTATTCTGAGTTTGTAACCTCTGGTCCTGGACTCCCCCACCACAGGAAACATTCTCTCCACATCCACTCACTGGGCTTTTCAACATTTAATAGGTTTCAGTGAGATCCCTTCTCAGTCTTCTAAATTCCTGTGAGTACAGGCCCAGAGCCATCATCGCTCCTCATACGATAAGCCTTTCATTCTGGAATCTTTGTCATGAGCCTTCTCTGAACCCTCTCCAATATCAGCACATCCTTTCTAAGATAACAGACTCACAGTATTCCTGGTGAGGCTTCACCAGTGACTTATAAAGACTCAGCATTACATCCTTGCTTTTATATTTATTTATTTATTGAGATACACCATGGATTAGGCTCCTCCAGCCCTTTGAGCTGTGCCCAGCAATCCCTCGATTTAATCCTAGCCTAATCATGGAACAATTTACAATGACCAATTAACCAGCCAACCGGTAAGCCTTTGGACTGTGGGAGGAAACTGGAGCATCTGGAGGAAACCAACATGGTCATGAAGAGAAGGTACAAACTCCTTACATGCAGCAATGGGATATTCCAGTCCTCTCAAAATGAATACTTCCATTGCATTTGCCTTCCTCACACCAGCTCAACCTGCATATTAACATTAAGGAAATCCTGCACGACGACTCCCAAGTGCCTTTGCATCCTGGATTTTAGAGTTTTCTCCCCATTTAGAAAACAGTCTATGCTTTTAATCCTTCTATACTGCATGACCATAGGCTTCCTGATATTAAATTTCATCTGCCACTTCATTGCCCATTCTTCTAATCTGTCCAAGTCTTTCTGCTGTCCCCCTGCTTCCTCAACACTAACTGTCCCTCCACCTATCTACTGTATGTATCCTCCGCAAACCTGGCCACAAAGCCATGAATTCCGTTATCCAAATCAATGACATACAATGTAAAAAGAAGGGGTCACAACACTGACCCATGTGGAACACCACTAGTCACCAGCAGCCAGTCAGAAAAGCCCTCCTTTATTCCCACCTTTTGCCTCTGGTCAATCAGCCAATGCTCTGATCCATGCTAGTATCTTTCCTGTAATACTATGGGCTCTTACCTTGTTAAGCAGCCACATGTGTGGCATCTTCTCAAAGACCTTCTAAAAATTCAAGTACACAACATCCACCAATTCATCCACCAATCCTGCCTGTTATTCCCTCAAAGAATTCCAACAGATTTGTCAGGTAAGGTTTTCCCATGGAAACCATGTTGACTTCGACCTATTTTATAATGTGCTTTCAAGTACCCTGAAACCACGTTCTTAACAATCAACTTCAACATTTTCCCAACCATTGTCAGGCCTAATAGTCTATAATTTCCTTTCTTCCGCCCCTCCCTTCTTGAAGAGTGGAGTGACATTTGCAATTTTCCAGTCCATCGGAACCATGCCAGAATCTAGTGATTCTTGAAAGATGACTACTAATGCCTCCACAATCTCTTCAGTTACCTCTTTCAGAACCCAGGGGTGTAGTTCATCTGTTGCTGCTGACTTATCTACCTTCTGACCTTTCAACTTCCCAATTACCTTCTCACAACTTCACTCACTTCTGCCCCCGACACTCTCGAACTTCTGGTATACTGCTAGTGTCTTCCACAGTGAAGACTGATGCAAAATACTTACTCAGTTCATCTGCCATTTCTTTGTCCCCTTCTCCAGTGGCATTTTTCAATGATCCGATATCTACTCTCACCTCTTTTTCACTCAGTATAAATCTGAAAAAACTTTTGTTACCCCCTTTGATATTATTGGCTAGCTTCCCTTCACAATTCTTCTCCCCCCACCCCCCCACCCGGCTTATTAGTTGCTTTCTGTTGGTTTCTAGAAGTTTCTCAATCCTCTAACTTCTCACTAATTTTGCTCTATCACATATCTCTCTTTTGCTTCCCTGTCAGGCACGATTGTATCATCCTGCCTTTAGGATACCTCTTATATCCTGTGTCTACTGAATTGCTCCCAAAACCTCCAGCCATTGCTGCTCTGCTGTGCTAGTGTTCACTTTCAATCAACTTCAGCCTGCTCCTCTTTCATGCCTCTGTGATTCCCTTTACTCCACTGCAATACTGATACATCTGACTTGAACTTCTCCCTTTCAAATGGCAGAGTGAATTCTATCATACTAAGATCACTGCCTCCACAGGGTTCCTTTACCTCAAACTCCTTAATCAAATCTGGTTCATTACATAACACCAAGTCCAGAATAGCTGATCCCCAAGTGGGCTTAACCACAAGCATCTCTAAAACCCTTCTTGTAGGCATTTGACAAATTCTCTCTCTTGTGACCTAGCACCAACTTGATTTTCCCAAACTTCCTGCACATTGAAATCCCACTTGACTACCATAACATCGCCCTTTTGACAAGCCTTTTCTATCTCTTTACAATTTGTAGCCCACATCCTGGCTGCTGTTCGGAGACCTGTATATAACTCCTGTCATGGTCTTTTTACCCTTGCAGTTCTTAACACTACTCACAAGAATTCTACATCTTCCACTCCTATGTCTCATCCTACTTCCTGCAACTCAGGGATGACTACCTCCCTGTAGCTCCTGTCACTTGCTCAGTTTCCCATATGAGCTGACGGTCATCGAGCTGCAGCTCCAGTTCCTTAACATGTTCTCTGAGGAGGTACAGCCTGGTGCAGAAGTGAGGCTGCAGGTCTTCCAGAATTCCCACGGCTCACAAAAAAACAGAACATAGACCGTGGAGCCATTCTCACTGCACTATCTATGCACTACAGACGAAGAATGAAGAAGAGGAAATTCACCAGATACTAACCTCGCTCAGGCCTGTTCTTGCTGAAGCCAGATGAGCCAATGCCTCCCCACTCTAACACTGGTCCACTCACACAATGGCCGTTCCAGTAGTCCCTGCCTTATTTTTATTTGCCCTTGCTACTGAATCGTGACTGCACCACTGAAAAAAGCCGAAATCCCGTGAAAGCTCCTTTTTTAATTCTCTCTGTCCCAGACCTACGAGGCATCCTCTGGCAATTCGACTGCGACTGCACCACTGAAAAACCCTCTGACATCCTCCCTATAATTTCCTCCAATCACTTTAAAATTATGCTCTCTTGTATTAGCCATTATTATCAAGGGAAAATGTCTCTGGTTGTTCACTCCATCGATACTTCTTTACATAATATACAATTCTATCAAGTTACCTCTCGTTCTCCTCCTCTGCAATGAGAAAAGCCGTAGCTTACTCAATCTTTCCTCATAAGACATGCTCCCTAAACAAGGCAGCATCCTGATAAATTTTCTCTGCACCCTCTCTGAAACTTCCATTTCCTTCCTTGAATGAGGCAAACAGGACTAAACAAAATATTTCAAATTGGAGCGTGAGGGAGGGAAAGGGGAAACGGTATGTGATTCCTATAAACACCCAATCAGAGAGATCCTGCTGGTCATGTGACTCTGATGGTCAGTGAAAACCAATGGTGTCTCTCCTGTTCAGTTACCCACCTGTTGGATCATGTTTTCCACTCAGTCCCACCCAGTGGATGGTACTCAGTGGAGATATAAGCACAGGGGTTTATTTTGTTTTCTTTCTCTGCCTCCCTGTACCAATCACCACTACATTCCCAGTTCACCTTTACCAACATACTGGCACTCACTTTCAATGTCAGCACATTAAAAATGGGCTTCAGAAGGAGAGATGGGGGTAGGTGTCACCCAAAGGCACCCTACAGCACAATCAGCTTCTGGGTGACAGCTTCCTCCCCCAGGCTGAGAGACTTCTGAATACTCTGTTACCACTTAGTACACAAATAACTGTGTCAGTAGCAGTAATACTGTTGTATATTTAACTATATGTCATACTTGCACTTTGTCAACTTGTACATCTATAGGATATCTATTTTTAATCTGTTAATATTACTCTAGGTGCTGTATGTGATGTATGCACTGTGTTCTACTCCTTAGTCCCAGAGGAACGATGTTCATTTAGCTGTATACACATGCACGGTTGAATGACAATAAACTTGAACTTTGGCTGAGTTGAGAAACTAACAAAAACCGAGAACACCATGCTGTTGCAAAGTTCCAGTCTGGTCTCAGATCAGAAATCTAGGGCAGGAGTCTCCCCTGGACACAGCAGTGGAGTCACGCAGCACACAGCGGTATCCTGTTCACATAAACGGTAAGCTAAGCTCCACTATGAGCAAACGGGGAGAGAACAGAAAGTGGCAGGAGAGCGTGCCTCCTCCCTTTCATGGCTGATCAACTAGTGACTGGGAGGAATTTTGAGCTTCCTCCCATTCAACCCTTGACCATGACAAATGGCCTGTTTACTGTCATGTGATCAAGCAAGGTTATCTCAACCTCAGAGATCCATAAGAGCCAAAAAGGTCTTATCTGAACAATGGCTTAGTGACATTTCTACATTTCTAACATAAAGTGACATGAGGTCACTTTAGATCAGGGGTTCCCAACCTTTTTTATGCCTTGGACCAATACCATTAATCAAGGGGTCCGTGGACCCTCCGTTGGAAACCCCTGCTTTAGACAAACACTGCCCAATACAAAGGGACAGTACAGTCTGTAATGTAACACAGTCCCTGTGAATGACCCACCTCTGGAGAAGACAAAATAAGATTTATTTCACTGTCCACACTTCCTTCTTGACTTTGGCTGATGATCAAGGTAAATAGGCTCTGTAAGGTTCAACGCAAACTCCGAACGGCTTTCTAAACTTCATTGAATACACCCCCTATCTACTCAATCTCTCCTCAAACAGCAAATTCACCATCACTGGAACAAGTGCTGCAAATCTTTATTAGTAGGAACACAGGAAAGTAGGGACAGGAGTAGGCCACTCGGCCCCTCAAACCTGTCCCACCATTCAATACGATCATGGCTGAACTGCTCCAGGCCTCATCTCCTTTCTTCTGCCATTTCCCCATAACCCTTTTGGTCTTCATCGCCCTCATTGATCCAAAACTCTTCCTTGCCTCCCAATGATGCTTCTTGATCCACCGGGTTCTTCCAGCAGATTATGTGTTGCCCCATGGCCCTCAATTTCCTAATTTAAAAAAAATTATCTACTTCCTCCTTAAATCCTGATGAACTAATGATCAAGCCTTCAACACTCTTCTGGGGTAGCAAATACCAGAGACAGAACATAGAACACTACAGAACAATACAGGCCCTTCAGTCCATGATGTTGTACCGACCTTTTAATCTCTAAGATCAATCTAACCCATCCCTCCCATATAGCCCTCCATTTTTCATTTATCCATGTGCCCTGCCTATCTAAAAGTCTTTTAAATGTCCCCATTGCCTCTACCTCTACCACCACCCCTGAGAGGTCATTCCATACACTCACTACTCTGTGGAAAAAATCTTATCTCTGACACACACCCCTCACACCAATACCATCCTCTAATCACCTTAAAATTAGGCTCTTCAAACTATCCCCCCACCTGGGAAAAAGTGTCAGGTTGTCTGCTCGATCTATGCCACTTATTATCAGGTACACCTCTATCAAGACATCTCTCATCCTCCACCACTCCAAAGAGAAAAGCCCTAGTTTGCTCAATCTATTCTCGTTAGGACCTCCGACGTCAGGCAGCATCCTGGTAAATGTCCTCCACGTCCTCTTTAAAGCTTCGGCTTCCTCCATATAATAAGGTGACCTGAATTAAACTCAATACTCCATGTGCAGAATCACCACCTGTGACGAGATGCCCACCTCAGTTTTAAGTGACCAGCCTCTGAAAGGCAAGTAATTGATGGAGCACGTCTGCTCCATCCACCAAACATCCACCAAATGGTGGCCACAAACTTTGTAATTCTAATTTCCATTCTCATTCCAACATGTTGGTCCATGGCCTCCTCTTGTGCCAAGATGAGGCCACCCTCAGGGAGGAGGAGCGACACATTATATTCCATCTGGGTAGACTCCAAGCTGATGGCATGAATATTGATTTCTTTTTCCCTCCCCCTCCCCTCTTCTTCTATTCCCCACTCTGGCCTTTTATCTCTTCTCACCTGCCTATCACTTTCCCCTGGGTCCCCTCCTCCTTCCCATTTTCCTATGGTCCACTCTCCTCTCCTCTCAGATTCCTTTCTCTTCAGCCTTTGACCTTTCCTGCCCACCTGGCTTCACCAATCACCTTCTAGCTACCCTCTTTCCTTGCACCTCCACCCCACCTTTTAATCCTGGTGCCTTCCTCCTTCCTTTCCAGTCCTGAAGAAAGGTCTGAGCTAAAACGCTTACTCACTTCCATAGGTGCTGCCTGGCTTGCTGAGTTCATCCAGCGTTTTGTACGTGTTGCAGTGACAGGTATATCTTGTATTGGGTAAGGAGACCGAAACTGTACACCGTACTGGCGTGGCATGGCGCAGCAAACAACCTGCTGGAGGAAAGTGAGTGGGCTGAGCAGCCTCTGCTGTGGTGGGGTAGGGAATGAGGCAGGGGAAGGAATAGTTGATGTTTTGGATCAACACCCTACATCAGGACTCAAGGTATGGTGTTGCTGGCCATTGGCCAACACTCTACCCGTACTCAATCCATTGATTAATTAATCGCCAACTCTTACAGGATATTTTTGCCGTCCCAAAATGACTGCCCAAAATGCCTGGAAGCAAAATAACTCAGTGTCAGAAGTAATTCACGGGGTAATATGGGGTGCTTTGATAATGATAAGGTGCTGTCAAAATGCAAACGCTATTAATTATTGCTAGCTTTTGACTGGGAAAGATCAGAGAAAGTTGAGTTTTTGCTGCTAACGCTGGCACTTAGCCGTGACTTCACTTGGGGTGCACCCACGGGGAGACTTAGTTTCTATTGTTTACCGTTCTCCGACAGCAGGGGAGTAGAGAGTCACAGGGAGGACATCTGTTACACGGTGCTCAGTGGGCTGGTCACATGGGATCCTTCAGTGCTTTGTATTGCTTTTATAGTTTAAAAAATAGCTTCCACATGATCAGGAAATCTGGCCGATCAGAGGAAGCTTGGCTGGGCGACAGGTGTGCTGCTGAATCCCAGCTGCTGTCTCTTTCGACCGAGTAGTTCAACAGCGAGCGGTATAAATAGATCAACAGAGCCAGAAAGTAGCTGCTCCAAGTAATTTTCTGAAACCTCCAACACTGCTGACTTCCATGAGCCTCTGAGCCACTTTGATAATTCACCTCAAGGACAGGGGAATTTAATGGCCGTTGCTAACTGCCCTTGAGAAGGTGGTGTCTCCAATTAATGTGTAGTCCTTCTACTGAGGAGGGGCTTTCAGGATTCAAAGCCAGCAATGACAAAGGAACGACGATATACTGTCAGTCTATATACAGTATACTCTGTCTTGCCACTAGATACAGATGGGAATTGGGAAGAGAGAGTGAGGCTGATGCTGTGCAATTCTACCTCACTTAAATCCAAATCACGCGCTAGTCTCGACACCATCATAATGGCGTCGAGGTCCTCATCGACGTCGACGATGGACAAATAATACAGTGCCTATAAAAAGTATTCACATCCCACACCACCCCCCCAAGAAGTTTTCATGTTTTATTGTTTTAAAACATTGAATCACAGTGGATTTAATTTGGCTTTTTTGACACTGATCAACAGAAAAAGACTCTTTCATGCCAAGGTAAAAACAGATCTCCACAAGATGATCTAAATTAATTACAATTATAACACACAAAATAATTGATTGCATAAGTATTCATCTCCCTTCAATATGACACACCAAATCATCACTGCTGCTGACAATTCATTTTAGAAGTCACATAATTGGTTAAATGGAGATCTGTTTTTGGAGACCTGTGTGCAGTGAAGGAGTTTCAATCAGTTGTAGTAAAAATACACCTGTATCTGGAAGGTTCAACTGCTGGTGAGTCAGTATCCTGGCAAAAACTACATCATGAAGACAAAAGAACACTCTAAGCAACCCCGCAAAAAGGTTATTGAAAAGCACTAGTCCGGTTAGATGGATACAAGAAAAATTCCAAGTACACTGAATATCCCTTGGAGTACAGTTAAGCCAATCATCAATAAATGGAAAGAATATGACACAGCTGTAAATCTGCCTGGAGGAGGCCATCCTCAAAAACTGAGTGACCGTGCAAGAAGAGGACTAGGGAGGGAGGCCACCAAGAGACCCATGACAACTCTGGAGGTGTTACAAGCTTGAGTGGCTGAGATGAGAGAGACTGCGCATGTAACAACTGTTGCCCAGGTGCTTCACCAGTTGCAGCTTTATGGAGGAATGGTAAAGAGAAAGCCACTGTTGAAAAAAACTCACATGAAATCTTGGCTAGAGTTTACTAGAAGGCATATGGGAGATTCAGAAGTCAGCTGGAAAAAGTTCTATGGACTGATGAAACCAAAATTGAACTTCTTGGCTATCAGACTAAATGTTGTGTTTGGTATAAGCCAAACACTGCACATCATCAAAAACACACCATCCCTACCGTGAAGCATGGTGGGGGCTGCATCATACTGTGGGAATGCTTCACTGCAGCAGTCCCTGGAAGGCTTGTGAAGATAGAGGGTAAAATGAATGCAGCAAAATACAGGGAATCTTGGAGGAAACCCTGATACAGTCTCTGTAAGAGAACTGCAACTTAGGAGAAGATTTGTTTTCCAGCAAGACAATGACCCCAAGCATAAAGCCAAAGCTACACAGGAATGGCTTAAAAACAACAAAGTTAATGTCCCGGAGTGGCTAAGTCAGAGCCCAAACCTCAATCCAATTGAGAATTTGTGTCTGGACTTGAAAGGATCTGTTCACTCACCATGCAATCTGACAGAGCTTGAGCAGTTTTGTAAAGAAGAATGGAGAAACATTGCAGTGTCCAGATGTGCAAATCTGATAGAGCTCTATCCACACAGATTCAAGGCTGTAATTGCTACCAAAGGTGCATCTACTAAATATTGACCTGAAGTGGGTGAATACTTATGCAATCAATTATGCTGTGTTTTATATTTTCAATTAATTTAGATCACTTTGTAGAGATCTGTTTTCACTTTGACATGAAAGAGTTTTTTTCCTGTTGATCAGCATCAAGAAAAGCCAAATTAAATCCACTGTGATTCAATGTTGTAAAACAATAAAACATGAAAACTTCTGGGGTGGGGGAGTGAATACTTTTTATAGGTAGTGTATTTAAGTTAATATTACGTATACAATATATGGCCAACAGTTACTTATATATTGTGTTTTATAAGATTGCTTTTGTACTGATACTCTGTCACCACTTTATTAGGTACACCTGTACACCTGCTCATTAACGCAAATATCTTGTCAGCCAATCATGTGGCAGCAACTCAAAGCATGCAGACATGGTCAAGAGGTTCAGTTGCTTTTCAGACTAAACATCAGAATGGGGGAAGAGATCTGATCTCAGTGAGTTTGCTTGTGGAATGATGGTCGGTGCCAGACGGGGTGGTTTGAGTAGCTCAGAAACTGCAGACTCCTGGGATTTTCATGCACAACAGTCTCTAGAGTTTACAGAGAATGGTGCATAAAAAAACACCAAATGAGTGGCAGTTCTGCGGCGAAAGGGCCTTATTAATGAGAGAGGTAGGAGGAGAATGGCCAGACTGGTTCAAGCTGACAGGAAGGCGACAGTAACTCAAGTAACCACATGTTACAACAGTGGTGTGCAGAAGAGTGTCCCTGAGAGAACAACATGTTGAACTTTGAAATGGATGGGCTACCCCTGCGGAACACTACAGACACACAGAAATATACTCAGTGGTCACTTTATTAGCTACCTCCTGTACCATATATACTCAGCATATATATGCTAATCTCAGTTACTTGTATGCTGTGTTTTTATAGGATTGCTTTTATATTTACATTTATTGTTTTTTATACTGCATCAGATCCAGAGTAACAATCATTTCATTCTCCTTTACACTCGTGTACTGAAGAATGAGATTAAACAATCGTGAATCTTGAATAGTTCCGCTTCATAGAATGGTGAGGGATAGACCTGAGAATGCCTTGGTGACATTTGGAGCTAAAGCAGGCTATCGACCGTAATCCTGCTTGTGGCAACAAGCGAGCTGCTGGAATACTCAACGGGCTGCGCAGCATCTGTGTGAGGAAAGGAATTGCCGACATTTCAGGTTAAAACCTGCCGGTCAAGATGGTGCCAGTGAACATCTTCCAGCTAGCACACAAAAATGTCCGTTTTGCTTTTTTTACGTCTGTTTTTCACCTTTAAGTGTGTCTTTGGGACTGTCAGATCCTGTGATTTACAGTTTGGAGACTGTTTGAGTGATCCAGTGCCTTGCTGTCTCCGAGAAGAGTCTGGGAAGCGTGCATGCACTCAGATGGACTCGGTGCGAAGAGACTTTGAAACAGGGTGCAGGCCAACGTTGGACTCCATTTCCCCGATTATAGCTTCGAGGAAGATTGAGACATCAAGACAAATGCGAAAGGCGAGCGAGAGTTCAACACTGACTACTTTTCTTTTGATCACTGCCAAGATGGAGTCAGTGAGTGGCCTATCACTGTGCGGCTCACTGTGGCAGGTGGGTAGGCCTGTCTGTCTTGCGTGGTGTCCCCCTCTCTCGATGAATGTCAGTGATATCGTGGTTCTGCATTTATGGATTGGACTATTGCATTTATGGACTGTGGACTGTTTCAGACTTACGGTTTTTATATTCTGTGATTTTTATCGCCAGTTCCTTTTCCGTTTTGTTGTGCGAGGGAAGGGTGTTTGGGAGTTGATGTTCTGTTAGTTATTTTGTGTGGGGGAGGAGGGGTAGTTTTTTGGGGGTTGATATCTTTGTTCTTTTTTGTGCAGAGGATGGGGGTTGATGATTGGGCTGCTGTTCTTTATTGTGCGGTGGGGGGGTGGATTTGATTTTTCTCTCTGAGTGACTTTCATGTTCTTTCTTTGTTTCATGGCTGTCTGGATCTGGAGAAGATGAATTTCAGAGTTGCGTATGGATGCATGCTTTAATAATAAATGAACCTCTGAACCCTTTGAAACCTGGAATATCATCAATTCCTCCTGCTACCACTCCGCTCCACCCATTAGTTTGAACATGGTTCAAATAATGAGTAAACCTAGCAATTATCGGCCTGTAAGTTTGACGTCAGTGGTGGGTAAATTAATGGAAAGTATTCTTAGAGATGGTGTATATAATTATCTGGATAGACAGGGTCTGATTAGGAAGAGTCAACATGGATTTGTACATGGAAGGTCATGTTTGACAAATCTTATTGAATTTTTTGAAGAGGTTACTAGGAAAATTGACAAGGGTAAAGCGGTAGATGTTGTTTATATGGACTTCAGTAAGGCCTTTGACAAGGTTCCACATGGAAGGTTAGTTAGGAAGGTTCAATCGGTAGGTATTAATATTGAGGTAGTAAAATGGATTCAACAGTGGCTGGATGGGAGATGCCAGAGAGTAGTGGTGGATAACTGTTTGTCAGGTTGGAGGCCAGTGACTATTGGTGTGCCTCAGGAATCTGTATTGGGTCCAATGTTGTTTGTCATATATATTAATGATCTGGATGATGGGGTGGTAAATTGGATTAGTAAATATGCAGATGATACTAAGATAGGTGGCGTTGTGGATAATGAAGTAGGTTTTCAAAGCTTGCAGAGAGATTTGGGCCAGTTAGAAGCGTGGGCTGAAAGATGGCAGATGGAGTTTAATGCTGATAAGTGTGAGGTGCTACATTTTGGTAGGACTAATCAAAATAGGACATACATGGTAAATGGTAGGGCATTGAAGAATGCAGTAGAACAGAGGGATCTAGGAATAATGGTGCATAGTTCCCTGAAGGTGGAATCTCATGTGGATAGAGTGGTGAAGAAAGCTTTTGGTATGCTGGCCTTTATAAATCAGAGCATTGAGTATAGGAGTTGGGATGTAATGTTAAAATTGTACAAGGCATTGGTGAGGCCAAATTTGGAGTATTGTGTATAGTTCTGGTCACCGAATTATAGGAAAGATGTCAACAAAATAGAGAGAGTACAGAGAAGATTTACTAGAATGTTACCTGGGTTTCAGCACCTAAGTTACAGAGAAAGGTTGAACAAGTTAGGTCTTTATTCTTTGGAGCGTAGAAGGTTGAGGGGGTCTTGATAGAGGTATTTAAAATTATGAAGGGGATAGACAGAGTTGACATGGATAGGCTTTTTCCATTGAGATAGGGGAGATTCAAACAAGAGGACATGAGTTGAGAGTTAAGGGGCAAAAGTTTAGGGGTAACACGAAGGGGAACTTCTTTACTCAGAGAGTGGTAGCTGTGTGGAATGAGCTTCCAGTAGAAGTGGTAGAGGCAGGTTCGATTTTGTCATTTAAAAAAAATTGGATAGGTATATGGACAGGAAAGGAATAGAAGGTTATGGGCTGAGTGCAGGTAGATGGGACTAGGTGAGAGTAAGAGTTCGGCACGGACTAGAAGGGCCGAGATGGCCTGTTTCCGTGCTGTAATTGTTATATGGTTATATGGTTATATAACCCACCAAGTTCCTCCAGCAGATTGTTTTTTGCTTCGGATTCTGGCATCTCCAGATACAAGGTTCAAGTTTATTTATCACACGTACATCGAGACGTGCAGTGAAATACTTTGTTTGCATTAGCAGCCTACACAGCTAAGGGTGTTCTGGGGGCAGCCGGCAACTGTTGCCACACATTCTGGTGACAAGCGCCTGCAGGATCTTGTGTCCACGTTTCCAGAACGTGGTCTTAAATTTACCGTTCTTCGAGAGATCAGTGCTGAAGCCCTTTCTCCGGCAGTGAGTAGCAAATCCCACCTCTCTCGGCTACCTTGTAACTCTTCTACTGATTAGCGTATGCATGACCCTACTTACCAACATTTCTGCTCAGGGAGACAGGTCCTTCCAGTTGGCCTCTCATAATCATACACACTTTAATAAAGCTCCCCTCGGTCTCCTGTGTCCTAAAGATTAGATTACTTCCCCCCCCAAAACTTTCACCACCAGCTTTGGCAACAGCCTGTAAACCATCATGGGCACAACCCTCCCCACCATTGAGGACACCCTCAAGAGGGTGTGTGTCAAGAGTGTGAACCCTCACTATCCAGTACATGCCCTCTTCTCATTACTACCATCGGGGAGGAGTTACAAGAGACTGAAGCCTTCTGTTCAGGAACAGCTTCTTCCCCACCACCTGTTCTTTATTGCACTACTTAATTATTTTGTAATTTATAGTAAGTTTATGCCTTTGCACAATTCAGTGAAAGGAGAAATAGTTATCTGCTGAGCGTATCCAGCTATTGCCTATTTTTATTTCAGATTTCCAACGGCTGCAGTATTTTAATTTATTTTAATTATGCAGAAATGGTGTAAAGCAGGAATAACGAATATTCAGAAATGTCATATTCCAACACTGATGTAATAAGAGAATGGTGTATTGCAGGAATGTTGTGATACAAAATATATTAGAAACATAGAAACATAGAAAACCTACAGTACAATACAGGCCATTCGGCTCACAAAGCTGTGCCGAACATGTCCTTACCTTAGAACTACCTAGGCTTACCCATAGCCCTCTATTTTTCTAAGCTCCATGTAGCCATCCAGGAGTCTCTTAAAAGACCCTATCGTTTCTGCCTCCACCACTGGCACTATTCCACGCACTCACCACACTCTGCGTAAAAAACTTACCCCTGACATCTCCTCTGTACCTACTTCCAAGCACCTTAAAAATATGCCCTCTCGTGCTAGCCATTTCAGGCCCCGGAAAAAGCCTCTGACTATCCACACAATCAATGCCTCTCAACATCTTGTACACCTCTGTCAGGTCACCTCTCATCCTCCGTCGCTCCAAGGAGAAAAGGTCAAGTTCACTCAACCTATTCTCATAAGGCATGCTCCCCAATCCAGGCAACATCCTTGTAAATCTCCTCTGCACCCTTTCTATGGTTTCCACGTCCTTCCTGTAGTGAGGCGACCAGAATTGAGCATAGCACTCCACGTGGGGTCTGACCAGGGTCCTATATAGCTGCAACATTACCTCTCGGCTCTTAAACTCAATCCCATGATTGATGAAGGCCAATACACCGTATGCCTTCTTAACCACAACGTCAACCTGCACAGCAGCTTTGAGCGTTCTATGGACTTGGACCCCAAGATCCCTCTGATCCTGCACACTGCCGAGAGTCTTGCCATTAATGCTATATTCTGCCATCATATTTGACCTACCAAAATGAACCACCTCACACTTACCTGGGTTGAACTCCATCTGCCACTTCTCAGCTCAGTTTTGCATCCTATCAATGTCCTGTTGTAACCTCTGACAGCCCTTCACACCATCCACAACACCCCCAACCTTGATGTCATCAGAAAATTTACTAACCCATCCCTCCACTTCCTCATCCAGATTATTTATAAAAATCACAAAGAGTAGGGGTCCCAGAACAGATCCCTGAGGCACACCACTGGTCACTGTCCTCCATGCAGAATATGACCCATCCACAACCACTCTTTGCCTTCTGTGGGCAAACCAGTTCTGGATCCACAAAGTAAGGTCCCCTTGGATCCCATGCCTCCTTACTTTCTCAATAAGCCTTGCAAGGGGTACCTTATCAAATGCCTTGCTGAAATCCATATACACTACATCTACTTCTCTACCTCCATCAGTGTGATTAATCACATCCTCAGAAATTATTGCATTGCAATGTTATAGTCATAGAGTCAATGAGATATATAGCACAGAAACAGACCATTCTGGCATTGACAGCATGGCCAGTCAGCCATTTTGGCTAATACGCTGGGGCATATGCTGATTGGAGGAGATGTCAAAGATAAGTTTTTTCATACAGAGAGTAGTGGGTGTGTGGAGCATGTTGCAGGGATGGTGAAAAGGCAGATACATTAGACACTCTTAGATAAGCACATGGATGACCGATAAATGGAGGGCTATGTGGGAGGGAAGAGTTAGATTGATCTGGCATTGGGTTAAAGGGTCAACACAACATTGTGGGCGGAAGAGCCTATACTGTGCTGTAATGTTTTGTGCCTGTGTCTATATTAATCCCATTTTAGACACAAGGAAGTCTGCAGATGCATGAAATCCAAAACAACACACACAAGGTACTGGAAGAATTCAGCAGGTCAGGCAGCATCTATGGAAATGAATAAATAGTCAACGTTTCGAGCCAAGACCTTTCTTCAGGACTGGAAATGAAAGGGGGAAGATAGCAGAATGGAAAGGTGGGGGGGGGGGGAAGGAAAAGGAGAGTAGCTAGAAGTTGATAGGTGAAGCCAGGTGGATTGGAAAGATAAAGGGCTGGAGAAGGAGGAATCTGATAGGAGAGAAGAGCGGACCATCGGAGAAAAGGAAGGAGGAGGGGACACGGGGTAGATGATAGGCAGGTGAGGAGAGGTAAGAGGCCAGAGTGGGGAATAGAAGGGGGGGGAGGGGGGGGAATTCTTTTAAAATCCTATTTTGTTTTATTCTCCCCACATTTTCATCAACTCCCCTCAGATTCGAGCACTCACCCACACGCTAGAGGCAACTTACAGTGGCCAATTAACCCACAAACCCACATGACCTTGGATCCCAAGGAGACTCACAAGGTTATGGGGAGAATGCATAAGCGCCACACACAGCACCTGAGCTCAGATTCGAACCTGAGTCTCTGGTGCTGAGCTTCAAGTTCCATTCCCACAGGCTGATGCCACACTGTGCATCCATTCGAATTCCCAGATATTGCTCAATTACACCAGGTGATACTTGGTTAAGTCAAATCAAGTCTATTGTCATTTAACTATATAACCATATAACAATTACAGCACGGAAACAGGCCACCTTGGCTCTTCTAGTCTGTGCTGAGCTCTTACTCTCACCTAGTCCCACCGACCTGCACTCAGCCCATAACCCTCCATTCCTTTCCTGTCCATATAGCTGTCCAATTTAACTTTAAATGACAACATCAAACCTGCCTCAACCACTTCTGCTGGAAGCTCGTTCCACACATCTACCTCTCTGAATAAACAAGTTCCCCTCATGTTACCCCTAAACTTTTGCCCTTTAACTCTCGACTCATGTTTGAATCTCCCCCACTCTCAATGGAAAAAGCCTATATACATGTATACCGTCAAACGAGACAACGTTTCTTTGAACCAGGGTGTAAAGCACAGTAGTATACATAACATACATAATACATAATATCTACAGATCTATAGATGGATTACACATAAATAAATAAAGTGCATAAATTAAATATTTTAAGGTACAGAACAGATTACCCAGTGATACTTTGAATGTGATGCAGCAGGAAGTTCAGGAGCCCAATGGCCTGAGGGAAGAAACTGCTTCCCTTTCTGACCATTCTTGCTTTTATGTATCAGACCTCCCTGCCTGACAGTAGACTGGCAAAGAGGATGCCAGCTGAATGGTCGCGATCCTTGATAATACTAATGGCCCAGAAAGTTGGTATTCGCCTTTCTGATGACCCATTCTATGAGGGTATAATAAAGTACTAGCTTTATTTGTCACACACACATCAAAACGTACTGTGAAATGAGTTGTTTTTGTGTCAGATGAAATCAGTGAGGGTTGTGCTGACTAGTGTGCAAGTGTCACCAAGCTTCTGGCGGCAACATAGCCAGTCCACAGCTTACTAACCCTAGGTGTACGTCTTTGCAATGTGGAAAGTTTGAAACTTTCTGTATATACAGTATGTGTGTCTGCATCTTTTTCTTGCAGGTAACGTGAAAACCTTTTGATTTCTTAACACTGACTTGCAGTCCAGTGGCTACGACACTTTGGTGCCCTAACTGCTGTTACCTGTACAATGGAGAAACATCATTCTCCTTTGTACATGTTTAGATGGTGACAAGAGGGCAGATAGGAGTGAGTTATATCAGCTAGTTGAGTGGTGTCGCAGTAACAACCTCACACTCAACATCAGTAAGACCAAAGAACTGATTATGGACTTTAGAAAGGGTAAGAACTCACACCAGTCCTCATAGGGATCAGATTGGAAAGGGTGAGCAATTTCAAGTTCCAGTCAATACCTCTGAGGATCTATCCTGGACCAACATACTGATGCAGCTCTGAAGAAGGCACGGCAGCGGTTATATTTTATTAGGAGTTTGAGATTTGGTATATCACCAAAGACACTCGCAAATTTTAACAGATATACCGTGGAGAGCATTCTAACCCGGCTGCATCACTATTCGTTATGCGGGGGGGGGGGGGGGCTACGGCACAGGAGCAAAAGAAGTTGCAGAGAGTTGTAAACTTAGTCAGCTCCATCATTGGCACTGGCCTCTGTAGCATCCAGGACATCTTCAAGGAGCGATGCCTCAAAAAAGCAGTGTCCGTTATTAGGGACTCCCATCACCCAGGTCATGCCCTGTTCTCATTGCTACCATTAGGAAGGAGGTACAGAAACATAAAGTTAGTGATTCAGGAACAGCGTCTTCTCCTCTGCTATCTGATTTCTAAATGGATATTGAATCCATGAACACTACCTCACTACTTTTTTATTTCTATGGATGGTAGGGGTGTGGAGGGCTATGGGTGTAGGCAGTTTAAATGGATCAGCATGAACTAGATGGACCAAAGGGCCTGTTTCTGTGCTGTACTGTGTTTCTATGACTCTATGACTCTAAAAAAGAAACCAGAGCACCCGGAGGAAAACCATGTGGTCACAGGGAGAGTGCACAGACACCAGCAAGAATTGAACCCGAGTTTCCAGCACTGAAACAGCTTTATGATAATGGCTATGTTACTGTGCTGCAAGTTCCAGAGTATTGGACACTGACAGCTGCCTGTGACCGAAACACAGGATTGAACCCCCCGTCCCTGGAGTTATAAGGCAGCAGCCCTAGTCACTGCACCATTTGTACTGCCCTTTAATGTGCTGCTCTACAAAAATGTCCTGCAAGTGTCTCTGATTTGCACATTAACACAGCGCTCCTCCCAGAATCAGGAACACAGTGGTGTTCGACCAGAGTCATCATTGCCCTCATTAGCAGTGTACATCAGCTTTGAGCCGGGAATCCTGATGAAGGTATCAACCATCATACTCCAGCGACTCCATCTGGACATCTGCTCCACAGAGCGGCCAGAGGCACATGACAACACACACTACCAGCTGAGCTAACAGGATTGCACACACGCACCATGGCTTTGCCGCCGTCTGCTCACAGATAATTACAGGGCAGGAAATCCGGCCCAAGTGAGTAATCACTCCAGGGTACAGATTAACTTGCTGGACAAGGAGCGCTGCTAGGGGATAGAGTCAACGCACAGAGTCCCAGTCCAAGAGCAGAGTAGAAAGTCAGCGATTTCCCTGAAGGTATCCAATTCTATTTTCCCCAGAACACACTGCCATCCTCTCTATTACTGTCATTACCGTCTGGTTTGCTACAGCATCCTCTCAAAATATAAAAAGAACTGTCAGGACAACAGAAAAGGTCGCTGGCTGCAGAATACCATCACTGCACAGCTTGTACATGTCCAGGACAAAGAAGGGGCCACCGACAGCGATCTTGTTAAGAGCTTTAGAGAGGCTGTGGAGGAGATATACCAGAATGCTGCCTAGACTAGAGGACATATTTTATGAGAATAGCCTGAGTGAGCTAGGGCTTTTTTCTTTGGAACAAAGGTGAATAAGAGATGATTTGATAGAAGTGTACAAGATGATAAGAGGCATAGATCAAGTGGATAGCCAGAAGAACTTCTTGGGGTGAAAATGGCTAGTACGAGGGGGTATGAGCTTAAGGTGATTGGAGGAAAGTATAGGGGGGATGTCAGAGATGGAGTTGCTTTTCTTTTACACAGAGAGTGGTGGGTGTGTGGAACACATTACCAGGGTTGGTGGTAGAGGCAGATACATTAGGAACATATAAGAGTCTCTAAGACAGTCACGTGGATGATAGAAAGATAGAGGATTGTGTAGGTTATGTAGGAGGGAAGGGTTAAATTAGTCTTAGAGTAGGTTATAAAGTCGGCACAACATTGTGGACTGAAGGGCCTGTACTGTGCTGTAATGTTCTATGTTAACAACTGTGGACTGCAGTGAACGACAGGCAATCTCATCCTCAACTAGAAGCTCTGGGGAGGCAGGGGGAAGCTAGTGAAGGGGTATGAGATTATGGGGGAAGCAACTTTAAACAAAATTGCTTCAGTCTGACAGGTTTAGATATCATGTTGGTTTTACAGGCCTCCCGATTACTTTCCCTCATCTCGGCAGTGAGTAATTTCAAATGGGCTCCAAGACCAGCAATACATCCAATCATGTCAAACTCATGCTCAGAGCCAAGATAGAATTTGCCTTCAGACTTTGATATTGATGCAAAATTGTGGCCAAAAAAAAAACGAGCTGCTGGAGGAACTCAACAGTTGAAATCAAAGTATTATCAATGAATATTTATATTATTGTCTGTAAAAACTCCATTGAATGCACCAGAAACCATCTAGTAGTTTCAGAGCCTCAAGGGATGTCCTCTTGATCCAATGGGTTACTCTTTAAACAGAAATTTGTTCTTTTTCATTATCTGTGATCTTTTGATAGCTGGTATTATGTGTTTGTTTGGTGGCCTGGACGAGGAATCCTGAGGGTACAAGTTCAATGTTCAAAGTAAATTTATTATGAAAGTACAATATACTACCTTGAGATCCATTTTTCTTGACAGCATTTTGCAGGGAAAAGGGTACCTTTTCTGACTGGTTGCCTGTGACTAGTAGTGTTCCACAGGGGTTTGTGTTGGGACTGATTCTTTTTTATGTTATATGTCAATGATTTGGACGATATGAAGATAGGTGGAATGGCAGGTAGATTTGAGGAAGTAGAGAGGCTACAGAATGACTTAGACAGATTAGGAGAATGGGCAAAGAAGTAACAGATAGAGTACAGTGTTGGGAAGTGTATGATCATGCACTTTGGTAGAAGAAATAAAAGGGTTGTCTATTTTCTAAATGGAGTTAAAATACAAAAAAACTGAGGTGCAAAGGGATTTGGGAGTCCCTGTGCAGGATTCCTTAAAGGCTAGATTTGCAGGTTGAGTCTGTGGTGAGGAAGGCAAATGCAATGTTAATATTCATTTCAAGAGGACTAGAATATGAAAGCAAGGATGTAAGATTGAAGCTTTATAAAGCACTGGTGAGGCCTCACGTGGAGTATTGTGAGCAGGTTTGGGCCCTTTATCCTAGAAAGGATGTGTCGGAACTGGAGAGGGTTCAATGGAGGTTAATGAAAATGATTCCAGGATTGAATGGCTTGTCATATGAAGGACATCTGATGGCTCTGGATTTGTATTCACTAGAATTCAAAAGAATAAGCGGTGACTTCATTGTGTCCTCAGTGAAAGCCCTTGATAGAATGGATGTGGAAAGGGTGTTTCCTATGGGGTGGGGGGTTCTAAGACCAGAAAACACAGTCTCAGAATAGAGGGGCACCTTTTAGAATGGAGATGAGAAGGAATTTCTTTAGCCAGAGAGTAGTGAATCTGTGGAATTGTTTGCCACAGGTAGCTGTGGAGGCCAAGTCTTTATGTATATGTAAGGCAGGAGTTGATAGATTCTTGATTGGTCAAGGCATGAAGGGATATGGGTTGAAGGCAGGAGACTGAGGCTGAGAGGTTAAATTTGATCAGCTATGATGAAATGGTGGAGCAGGCTCGATGGGCCAAATGACTCAATTCTGCTCCCATATCTTATGGTCTTACAGAATTACGAAAGAATTTATGAAACAGTATACATAACAAAGGCTGGCAACCAATGTGCAAAAGAAGACAAACTGTACAAATTAAAAACAAATAAACAAACAGTAAATAAATAATACTGAGAACATGAGTTGTAGAGTCCTTAAAATTGAGTCTATAGGTTGTGGAATAGGTTCAGTATTGAGCTGAGTGTAATTGGACTGCACATGTGGAGAACACTTGAAGACCCTTCATCTGAACTGAAAGAGTATAACCAGTGAGGGATTATTGTGGCAAGAGGTGACAGATGATAGGTAGTGTACTCTTTACAGTGCTAGAGATCAGGGTTCAATTCCCACCACTGTCTATAAAAAGTTTGTATGTTCCACACATGAACATGTGGGTTTCCTCTTGGTGCCCTGGTTTCCTCCCACGTTCCAAGGATATTTCGTTAGTAGTGGTTAGTAAGTTTTGGACATGCTATGTCAGCACCAGAAGCATGGTGATACTTGTGGACTTTCCCCATCTCATCCTCGGACTATGTTGGTTGTTGGTGCAAACAAAGCATTCCTCGATGCTTCAATGCACATATGACCAATAAAGATAATCTTTAGGATCATCTAGGTGAGGGGAGTGACTGGCAGACGAAGGAGGGAAAGGGTGGAAATAGCAACAAGACTGGGAGATGAAAGATAGAGACAGCAAAGGCCTGGGATGATGGGAACTGACAGAGAAGGAAGGTAAAGAGTGGAATTAATTAGGAGATCGAGAAAGAGATAAGACAGTATTACTCTTGGCTAGGTGAGCTTTATGGTAACTCTTCACCCTTGCAATAGATGATGTGGTATCCATTGTATCTTAAAAGCTTCCTACTGGTTTACTAATCTTCACTAGTCACCTGATCTTCTCAAAAGCTGACAGCATATAAGAAATTTATTGCTAATTATATTTGAAAAGAATGTCTCTTTTGACTGGTTTCCAGGGGACCTAATATCCTCTCCAGCACATCATTAATGCAATCATCTGTTGACTGTGAAACAATCCCCCCTCCACAACAACAATACTTCTTTGTGGAAGCATCCACTGGGCCATACAGTAGTGTAACAATATTGGAGCTCCAGTGACTTGGGTTCAACTCCTCTGCTGTCTGTAAGGAGATGGTACGTTCTCCCCGTGACCTGGTGAATTTACTTCGGTGTCCTCCCACATTCCAAAGATGTACATCCTTGGATTGTGGGAGGTGCAGGCTCATTGGACTGCAGGGACCAACTACTTTGTATCTCTAAATACAATAAATAAAATGTTAAAGGAAGGAATTGTTCTCTGTAATAAATTTCTCCTCATCTTTGTCTTGCTGGGGGAAGCCCCTTGGGTTATGCTCCTTAGTTCCAGACTCAGATGGTGGAAGCTGCAGAAAGTTGTGAACTCAGCCAGCTCCATCATCCCCAGCATCCAGGGCACCTTCAAAAGACGATGTCTCAAACACACCTACCCATCACTAAAGACCCCCATCTTCCAGGACATGCTCTCTTCTCATTACTACTATCAAGGAAGAGGTACAGGAGCCCAAAGACACCCACTTAACATTTCAGAAATAGCTTCTTCCCCTCAGCCATCAGACTTTTGAATGGACAGTGAACCCATGAACACTAACTCAGTTTTTATTTTCCTTTCTCTCTTTTTGCACTACCTATTTGGTTTTATATAAATATACTTCTTATCGTAATTTATAGTTTTTATTATTATGTACTGCTACCGCAAAACAACAAATTTCGTGACATAATGCCTGCCAGTGATATTAAACCTGATTCTGCCTTGTTTTCCTGATGTTGGTTCATTACTTGTTGCGCTTAGTGTTGTTCCACTGAGCATTGTGGGCATACAAAGTTGGCACTGAAATGTGTGGTGACACTTGTGGGCTGCCCCAGCACCCCCTGAGGACACACACTCGGCACGCACCCTGGGGTGTGCTGTTGCCAACACAAGAGACACATTTCGCTCTATGTTTCAATGTACATGTGCTGAATAAACTTGAATCTTAAATCTAGATTCCAGTGCCTTCAAGTGTTTTGTTGCATTAAAAAGGTCAGAGAGTTGTATTGCATAGAAACAGGCCCTTCAGCCCATTGAATGTTGTGCTAGCCATCAAGCAGTCATTGATACTAGTCCCATTTTGTTCTCCCCACATGTCCCTCAACTCCCTCTCTCGGATTCTACCACCCACCTATACACGAGGGGCAATTTACAGTAGCTAAT
Organism: Mobula birostris; assembly: GCF_030028105.1. NCBI lineage: Eukaryota > Metazoa > Chordata > Chondrichthyes > Myliobatiformes > Myliobatidae > Mobula > Mobula birostris. Next base: position 59,414,594 of record NC_092387.1, on the reverse strand, counting down.
TAAACCTGCTCATCTGTGGGATGCTTTGGAAACTGGAGCCTCTGGAGGTAACTAATACAGTCAAATATGCAAACTCCACACTGACATCTCTGGTGGTCAGGACTAAAGCTGAGTAAACTGGAGTTGTGAGGCAGCTCTGCTGGCTTTGCTCTGTGAAATCCAGATTATATACAAATGCAAGCTGTTGTTTGGTAGTATTTACTATGAATGGCAAAAAAACATTTCAAATCCACCTCTTTCCATCCCCAATCAATAGTCCACTCCCTCTGACTCAACATGTTGCAAACATGAACCATCTGATAACTTGATAAATCAACTAATAGTTTCCAATTAACACAACACTGAACATCTTTTTCAATAATCATTGAGCATTTGATAGCTCTGGGCCTGTACTCACTCAAGTTTAGAAGTAATAGGGGATCTCATCGAAACCTTTCAGATATTGAAAGACCTAGATAGAGTGGACGAGGAGAAGCTGTTTCCTATAGTGGGCAGTCCAGGACCAGAGGGCACAGCCTCAGAATAGAAAACTGTCCCTTAGAACAGGAATAAGGTTGAATTTCTTTACTAGCGGGTGGTGAATCTGGAGAAATTATTGCCACGGACAGCTGTGAAGACTAAGTAATTGAGTAAACTTAAAGTAGAGTCTGATAGCTTCTTGATTGATAAGAATGTCATAGGTTACGGGGAGAAGGCAGGAGAATGGAGTTGAGTGGGATAATAAATCAGCCGTGATGGAATGGTGGAGCAGACTTGATGGGCTGAATGGCTTCATCCTGGTCCTATGTCTTATGGTCTCATAGAGGCAGCAGTCAAGCTTAGTTTACTGGCTTGACAGTGAAACCCCTACATCTTACTCAGAATAATTGCTTTGGGTCAATCAGTCAATCAATGATACCATTCAGAAATGAGAAACTAAGCTTCTGTGCAAAACTGCAGCCAATGGAATGTGAAATTCCTCAATAATTCCTAAACTATCCTCAGGGATCATTTTGCCCATTTTAATAAGAGCAAGAGATTCTGTAGATACTGGAAATACAAAGCAAAACACACAAAATGCTAGAGGAACTCAGCAGGCCAGGCAGCATCTATGGGAATGAATAAACAGTCAACCTGATGGGCCAAATGGCCTAATTCTGCTCCTATGTCTTTTTGTTTTATAAACATTTTGGGCTGAGGCTCTTCCTTGGGATTGGAAAGGAAGTGCGCAGAAGCCAGAATAGGAAGGTGGGAAGGGGTGAGGAGGGATGGAATACAAGCCGGGAGGTGATAGGTGAAACCAGGAGAGGGGGAACATGGGTACGTGGGAGAAGAGTTATGATTATTTATTTCTCTATCTTCCAATAATTTCTCCCTCCTTCCCCTTCCGTCTTTTTCCACTCCACGCTCTGCCTCCCCTTCTCCTGTCCCCATCTGCCTATCACCCCACTTTGGTGGCCCCCATCCTTCGCTTTCTCCCATGGTCCATTTTCCTTAAATCACTTCCTTCTTCTTCAGCACTCTGCCTCTTCCACTTATCCACTCCCGGATTCTTTATTCATCCCACCCCCCTGTCCTTTCCCTCCTCCCACTTTAAGTTCTGGCTGACTCCCCCTTCCTTTCAGTCCCGATGAAGGGGCTCAGCCCAGAACATCGACTGTTTATTCTCCTCCATAGTTGTTGCCTCGGCCGCTGAATGTGGCTTTTTGATAATTACTCGGCATTGCAGGGATAGGTTCAGAGTAGTTCATTGTCAAGTTCAAGATAATTATCATTGACACTCACTGGTTGTCCGCCATGTGGAGAGATGCCCTTCTCAGAACTCCACCAGAAGTTACTGCAATCTCATCCCATTGCCTTGACTTCTAATGCCTGTACGAAATAAAAGAAACAAATACAGCATGTCAGAATCAGAATGATCACTGACGTATGCCATGAATTACAGTGCAAAACATAAAATATACTATAAATTACATCAAAAATGTATATGTAAAAAGAAGTTATGAAAAAAGAGCAAAAAGAGTGAGGTAGCATTCATGGGTTCAACATCCATTCAGAAGTCTGCTGGCAGAGAGGAAGAAGCTATTCCTTAAGCTTCCAGCTTGTGTCTTTGGTCTCCTGAACCTCCTCCCTGATTGTAATAATGAGAAGAGGGCATGTCCTGGGTGGTGAGTGTCCTTAATGATGGATACCGCCTTTTGAAGATGTCCATGATGCTGAGGAGGCTAGAGCCCATGATGGAGCTGGCTGAGTTTACAATCCTCTGCAGTTTTTTTTCCAACCCTGTGCAGTAGCTCCTCCATAACAGACAGGGATACAACCAGCTAGAGTTCTGTCCACAGTACATCCATAGAAATTTGCTTGAGACCTTGTGTAGGCTAATAGGCTTTATCCCTGCTAACAGAAAGAATGAAGGACCTAGCAGAGAATTCCCTGGTAGAGAGGCCTATATTCACTGGAGTTTAGAAGAGATCTCATTGAAGCAGAAGGTAATGAGAGGGACTGATGGAGTAAATATTTCCATAGAACGAGAATGCAAAACCAGGGGCCACTCATTATAATCTCAGAGTATTTTCATAGTGAGAATGCAAAAGCAGGGACCACAGTCTCATGAGAAAAGGTCAGCCAATTAGGTCTGAGATGAGGAGAAATCCCTTTACTTAATGGGTACTAAACATTTGGAATCTCCCTTCACCACACACACACACACACACACACACACACACACACACCTTGAGCCACTGAGTTTCTTTAGCAGTTTATATTTTGCTTCAGATTCCAGAATTTGAAGTATTTTGTGCCTCCACTTTAAGGCAGCTGCTTCTCCCGTTATGAATAGTGCAATAGGGTTCCAATAACCAATAACCAAAATTGTGCTTTCCCTGCTATCTAGCAAAATGAAACAAAGAATTCATCATTCCCAAATTCAATTATATTCTAACATAGCAACAATTAAATGCAATTATTCCCTCAGTTTTGAGGATTATATGCAGGAATTCCCATTCACCTTGAGTAGGGAAGATTATATAGTGATCTAACTGTAATGTTTAATCCAATTAAAGGATTGATTGTATAGATGAGGGAAACTATTTTTGCTGGCCAGCAAATTGAGAGTTAAGGACAACACATTAAAATTTAGTTCACATCAGATAAGATTCAAAGTCCAAAGTTAATTTATTATCAAAGTATGTGTATGTGATCATATACTACCAAGATTTGCTTTCTTGCAGGCACTCAGTAGGACAAAGGTGAAAAAGTCTGGAACTCTCTCTGCCCAATTGAAGATTCCATTACAGAGGTCAAAATATCTTTCTTAGTCAGATCGGTGGGGTTAGTACACAGACCAGCCATGATCTCATTGAGCGAATAGCTTTGATGATCGTTGATGACCTACATTTGTATCTGAACACGTAAACTACTGATCAATTAAAAGGAGACATAACTTTGATTCTTTATTGCTTTCTGATAGTTACTGCACATGCTACTGTTATTTGTACCAAAATATAGTGAAAAGTTTGTCTTGCATACTCTTCATAGAGATCAAATCATTACTCAGTGCACTAAGCTAGGATAAGGTAAAACAATAACAAGGCAGAATAAAGTACAAAAAGCTATTGAAAAAGTGCAGAGCAAGTCAACGATAAAGTGCTAGATCATACCGAAGTAGACTGTGAGACAAAGAGTCCATCTTATTGTACAAGAGACCTGTTCAAGAGTCTGCTCAGCAGGACCAAAGCTGTCCTTGATCCTGGTTGTATGTGCTTTCTGGCATTTGTATCTTCTGCTCAGTGGGAGAGGAGAGAATAGAGCATGTCTGGGATGAGATAACGTTGATTGCTTTACTGAGGCATGAGAAATATAGATTGTGATCATAAAGGGGGAGGCTGGTCCCTGAGATATGCTGAGCTGTGTGCACAACTCTCTGTAATTTCTTGCAGTCATGTAAATAGCAGTTGCCACACCAAACCGTTATGCATCTAGACAGAATGCTTTTTATGGTGCATCAATAAAAATTCAGAAGAGTTGACGGGGATATGCTGAATTTCTTCCTTTTATTATTAATTTTTTTATTGCAACACCAACAAATTACATTCAATACAACCAGCTGCCAATTACATTTTGACTGTTTAACCCAGTCACCCCACAACCTTCATCACCATCCCCCCTCCATCCTTCTCTCCCCCATTCCTCTCCCCTCCACCAATCAACTGAATAGTAGTACATACACAGACAAAGCATTCCTATTTTAACAAAAAGATCTTTTAAGTTAGGTATCAGATTTGTCCACATTAAGATTGTGTTTGGCCGTGCATCATTTACTCTTGCTGATGAAAGTTCCAGGTAAGAAATGTCCAAAAAGCTCCGAAGCCAGTGAGTATTTGAAATATCATGGGGAGGTTTCCAATGCTGAACTACAATCTTCTTTGCTGCAGTCAGGCCTGCCAGCCAGGTTTTGTGTGTTTTTTTCCACAAGGGAAAGGTGGGAGTCATCATTTAGAAGATGTACAGCGGGGCCCATTGGTAATTGTACGATATGCTGAATTTCTTGAGCCTCCTGAGGAAGCAGAGATGTTGGTAGACTTTCCTTGTCATGATATCAATGTGTGACATTATTCGATCATGTGCCTTGGAAAAAGAAGTCTTGAGGTTTTTATATCATCACTGTTTTAGCATGAAAGACAAAGGGGCGAGATAAGATCTGGTTCAGCTGTTTGAGGCCAGTGTTTGTCCTTTTGGCTTCTGAAGGTGAGAAGTCAGTGGAAGGATTGAAGGCAGCACCCACCCCCTCCCCCACCACCGAGAATGACACACAAGATGTGGGAGGAACACAGTGGGCCAAGCAATAGCTATGGAGGAAAACCTAGAGTCCCAACCCAAAAACCCTCTCTCAGCCAAAGATGGTCCTCATTCCAAACTCAGAAAACGGCTAAAGTTATGAGGTGAAATATTTAGGCTGAGTGTGAGGGGAACTTCTTCACTGAGAGGGTGGTGCGTGGGTGAAACGAGCTGCCAGCGGAAGTGGTGGATGCAAGTTTGACTGAAAAATTTAAGGGGAGTTAAGATAAGTACATGGATGGGAGGGATACGGAGGGCTACGGTCCAGGTACAGGTTGATGGGACGAGGCAGAATAACAGTCTGGCATGGACTAGATGGGCCGAATGATATTTTCTGTACTGTACTGCTCACTGACTCTACAACTTATAGAGCATAGAACAGTACAGGACTGTGCAAGCCCCTCACCCCACAATGTTGTGCCAACCTCTTAACCTACTATACGATCAATCTAACCCTTCCCTCCCGCACAGCCCTCCATTTTTCTATCACCCATGTGCCTATCTGAGAGTCCCTTAAATATTTCTATGTATTTGCCTCTACTGCCACACCCACCACTCTCTGTGTTAAAAAAAACTACCTCTGATATCCACCCCTATAGATACTCTAATCAGCTTAAAATTATGCCCCATGTATTAGCTATTTCTGCCCTGGCAAAAAAAAATTCTCTGGCTGTCCACTATCTCTATGTTTCTTATCATCTTATACACCTCTATCAAGTCATCTCTCATCCTCCTTCGCTCCAAAGAGCTCGCTCAAAATTTCCTCGTAAGACACGCTCTCTAATACAGGCAATATTATGGTAAATCTCTTCTGCATTCTCTCTAAAGCATCCACATCCTTCTAAAATATTCTTTTAAAAAAATCTAATAGCACAATAATTTTTAAGCATACCAAGATATCGAGCATTTATGTGTGGAACTGTTCATAGAACAATGCCTAGAAGAATTTATCTTAACATAAACGCACAAAATAATTATTTGAGCCACTGGAGACAGGGGATGAGTACTCAATATTGGTGAATGGGGGAAAGTTGAAGGAGGGGAGAGGAGAGGAGAAGATGTTCAAGGAGAAAATTCCAGAATTTAGCATAATGATTGGAGGGATAGTTGGAAATGGTGGATTAAAAAAAGTGGAAGGTGCCATAGAAAAGAAATAGATACTCAGGAGGTTCTGCAGATACAGCTGGTCTAGAGCAATACACGCAAAATGCTGGAAGAACTCAGCAGGTCAGGCAGCATTTATGGAGGGAAATAAACAGTCAATGTTTCAGGCACTCTTGAAAGGTCTCAGCTCGATACATTGATGGTTTATTTCCCTTCAGAGATTAATCTGGCTTCTTCTTCCGCATTTTTTCCAGCCCTGGTGAAGGGTCTTGGCCGAAACGTTGACTGCGTATTCCCTTCCAAAGATTATTCTTGTTTCTTTTCCCCATCCTTTTCCAGTCCTGAATGAAGATCCTCAGTCTGAAATGTTAACTGTTTATTCCTTCTCCACAGGTGCTGCCTGACCTGCCAATTTCCTCCAGTGTTTTGTGTGTGTTCCCATGGGGAAAAAAAGAGTAGTGTCTGGAGCAAGGCTGTGGGAAAGAATATGAGGGACAAGGCTTTTAAATGGTGAGGGATTCTGGCAACAAATGTACCCCAGGTTGTTCAATGAGTGGAGCTTGGGGCAAGGTAGGACACACAAAAGATTAGAAAGAAGGTGAAATGGTCAGAAACATGTTGGAATAATCACAACTGCAGGTAATAACACCATTTGGATTTCTCCAACAGATGAGGTGAGGCAGGGTCGGAACCAGTTCTAAATTTAGGACGTACCTTATTGACGCAAGCTTCACCTCTGCTGTACAGCCAAATTAAAAACAAAAATCAATACCAGAAAAAATTGCACTGTCCTGTTTTTAAGATGCTGTTCTAAATCTCAGCTGGACTTGCTGACTGATTTGCAACTGAGAACGCTTTGATCAAGCCATTGATTCCTCTTACTTGGCCTGCAATTTGTTGCTGATATTCTGGATTCTATTTGATATGAGTTACTGCAAACAACTTGTTTAAGCATCTTGCAGAAAATTTGGGAACCTTCCAATGTGTTAAAGATTTAAAGATTTAAAGATTAGCTTTATTTGACACAAGTACGTTGAAACATACAGAGAACTGTGTCGCTTGCAACAAATCAAATCAGCAAGGATTGTGTTGGGCAGCCTGCTAGTGTCACCATGCTAAGTGCCAGGGTAGCATGCCCACAACTCTAACCCTTACTGTATGAACTTGAATGTGTGGGGAAACAGAGCACTTGGAGGAATGGGGAGAAGGTCCAAACTTCTTACAACCAATAGCGGGGATTGTACCCTGATCGAGGGTCACTAGCATTGTGCCAACCACTACCCTACTGTGACACTCCTCTTATTTGTACGGTTTCTCCCCCCTCTTAACTTGCATAGTCCAAACCTGAAACCAACTAAGCGCTGGGCAAAGTGCACCAGCTGCAGTTTTGGTAGGAGAATGGATGGAGGTGATAGTCTTAGACCATAAGACATAGGAGCAGAAGTAGGCCATTCAGCCCATCAAGTCTGCTCCACCATTCTATCATGCCTGATTTATTTTACCTGTCAACCCCATTCTCCTTTCTTTTCCTCATAGTCATAGTCATAGTCATACTTTATCGATCCCGAGGGAAATTGGTTTTCATTACAGTTGTACTATAAATAATTAAATAGTAATAAAACCATAAATAATTAAATAGTAATATGTAAATATGCCAGTAAATTATGAAATAAGTCCAGGACCAGCCTATTGACTCAGGGTGTCTGACCCTCCAAGGGAGGAGTTGTAAAGTTTGATGGCCACAGGCAGGAATGACCTTCTATGACGCTCTGTGCTACATCTCGGTGGAATGAGTCTCTGGCTGAATGTACTCCTGTGCCCAACCAGTCCATTATGTAGTGGATGGGAGACATTGTCCAAGATGGCATGCAACTTGGACAGCATCCTCTTTTCAGACACCACCGTCAGAGAGTCCAGTTCCATCCCCACAACATCACTGGCCTTACGAATGAGTTTGTTGATTCTGTTGGTGTCTGCTACCCTCAGCCTGCTGCCCCAGCACACAACAGCAAACATGATAGCACTGGCCACCACAGACTCGTAGAACATCCTCAGCATTGTCCGACAGATGTTAAAGGACCTCAGTCTCCTCAGGAAATAGAGACAGCTCTGACCCTTCTTGTAGACAGCCTCAGTGTTCTTTGACCAGTCCAGTTTATTGTCAATTCGTATCCCCAGGTATTTATAATCCTCCACCATGTCCACACTGACCCCTGGATGGAAACAGGGGTCACCGGTGCCTTAGCCCTCCTCAGGTCTACAATCAGCTCCTTAGTCTTTTTCACATTAAGCTGCACATAATTCTGCTCACACCATGTGACAAGGTTTCCTACCGTAGCCCTATACTCAGCCTCATCTCCCTTGCTGATGCATCCAACTATGGCAGAATCATCAGAAAACTTCTGAAGATGACAAGATTCTGTGCAGTAGTTGAAGTCATATCCTTTGACATCCTTATTAATTAAGAACCTATCAACCTCCAAATTAAATATACCCAATGAATTGGCCTCCATTGCCGTCTGTGGCAATAAGTTCTGCAGATTTTGCCACTCTTCAAAATGACAGTAATAATCATGGAAATTGAAAAGACCACAACATTTCATTTATATGGTCTGTGTAAGCCCTGAGTATATATAACTTTGCCCGATGAGCACATTTCACTGCTCTGCTATCAGCAAAACTCAACACAGGCAAAGGTGTCTTATCTGTCACTAAGTTACTGAGTTGTTCATTTCCTGGCAGGGATATTTTCTTTCTCCTACCTAGTCTTCCCTGTCTCCTCAGCAACTCAAACTAAATCATTTACTCTCATTCCCAGTTCTCGGACTTGAAAGATAAACTCTACACTCAGCGGCTACTTCATTCGTTACCTCCTGTACCTAATATAGTGGCCGCTGAATGTATGTTCCTGGTCTTCTGCTGCTGTAGCCCATCCACTTCAAGGTTCGACAAACTGTGCATTCAGAGATGCTCTTCTGCACACCACTGTTGTAACATGTGGCTACTTGAGTTACCATCGCCTTCCCGTCAACTTGAACCATCTGGCTATTCTCCTCTGGCCTCTCTCATTAACAAGGTGTTTTTGTCCACAGTGCTGCTCACTGGATGTTTTTTTGTTTTTTGGAAAATCCTCTGTAAACTCTAGATAGTGTTGTGCGTGAAAATCCCAGGAGATCAGCAGTTTCTGAGATACTCAAACCACTCCATCTGGCATCAACAATCGTATCACTGTCAAGGTCACTTAAATCACATTTCTTCCCCATTCTAATGTTTGGTCTGAACAACAACTGAACCTCTTGTCCACATCCGCATGGTTTTCTGCAATGAGTTGTTGCCACGTGATTGGCTAATTAGCTATCTGCATTAATGACCAGGAGTACAGGTGTACCTACTAAAGTGGCCACTAAGAGTATTTCTCTTTCCACAGATGCTGTCTGACCTGTGGAGTGGTTCCTGCATTTTCTAGATTTACTCATAAATATAAATGGGCAGAAACATAAAATGTGATCCTTGACACAATAGCAAAAAAATCTGAGCTCGTGACTGAGAGGAGACAGGATGGATTTCCCCCTTGTTCTCAAGGGCTACTTGTCAGCAGTGGCTTGGCTGACAGCACACACGTCTCTGACATGGAAGGTCAAGGGTTCAAGTACCACTCCAGGGATCTGAAAAGGAAATCTGAGCGGCTTTCTCTGCTGCAGCATTGAGGGAGTGCTGTACTCTTATGGAACTATCATTATACAGAAGGAGGCTGTTTAACTGATTAATTCCATACTAGCTCCCCACAAATTATTATTTCTAATTGCCTTCTGAAGGCCCATTGTACCCTGTAATTGAAAGCAGATACTGTTCAAAGTTTAAACTAAATTTATTATTGAAGTACATATATGTTACCATTAGTGCTCAGACTAATATTTAACCCTCCACCAACATTTAATAGATGACCTGGTTTTATCATGCAACACATATCAAAGTTGCTGGTGAACGCAGCAGGCCAGGCAGCATCTCTAGGAAGAGGTACAGTCGACGTTTCAGGCCGAGACCCTTCGTCAGGACTAACTGGGAGATCCTGCTTTCTCTGGCAGACAGAGCGTAGGTGTTCAGCAAAGCGGTCTCCCAGTCTGCGTCAGGTCTCACCAATATATAGAAGGCCACCTCAGGAGCACTGGACGCAATATATCACCCCAGCTGACTCACAGGTGAAGAGGCGCCTCACCTGGAAGGACTTCTCCCAGTGGCCACACATTTTAATTCCACATCCCATTCCCATTTTGACATGTCTATCCACGGCCTCCTCTACTGTAAAGATGAAGCCACACTCAGGTTGGAGGAACAACACCTTATATTCTGTCTGGGTAGGCTCCAACCTGATGGCATGAACATTGACTTCTCAAACTTCCGCTAATGCCCCTCCTCCCCCTCATACCCCATCCGTTATTTATTTATTTATATACACACATTCCTTTTCTCTCTCTCCTTTTTCTCCCTCTGTCCCTCTCACTATACCCCTTGCCCATCCTCTGGGTTCCCCCCTCCCCCTTTCTTTCTCCCTAGGCCTCCTGTCCCATGATTCTCTCATATCTCTTTTGCCAATCAACTGTCCAGCTCTTGGCTCCATCCCCTCCCCTCCTGTATTCTCCTATCATTTTGGATCTCCCCCTCCCCCTCCCACTTTCAAATCTCCTACTAGCTCTTCCTTCAGTTAGTCCTGACGAAGGGTCTCGGCCTGAAACGTTGACTGTACCTCTTCCTAGAGATGCTGCCTGGCCTGCTGCGTTCACCAGCAACTTTGATGTGTGTTGCTTGAATTTCCAGCATCTGCAGAGTTCCTGTTGTTTGTGTTGTTTGTTCTGGTTTTATCATGTTTGTTTTTGTGGGAGATGATCATGCATAAACCTGACACCATGTTTCCTAAACAACATCAGGACCTACACTTCAATAAGACCATAAGACCATAAGATATAGGAGCAGAATTAGGCCATTTGGCCCATCCGGTCTGCTCTGCCGTTTCATCATGACTAATCCATTTTACCTCTCAGCCTCAATCTCCTGCCTTCTCCCTGTATGCCTTCACACCATGACTAATCAAGTATCTGTCAATCTCTGCCTTAAATATACCCAATGACTGGCCTCCATAAATGCCTGTAGCAAAGAATTCCACACATTCACCATTGCCTGGTCAAAGAAATTCCTCCTCATCTCTGTTCTAGATGGTCGCCCCTCTATTCTGAGGCTGTGCCCTCTGGTCTTAGACCCCCACCATAGGAAACGACCTCCCCATCAAGGCCCTTCAACATTCGATAGGTTTCAATGAGGTCATCCCTCATTCTTCTGAATTTTAGTCAGTAGAGGTCTAGAGCCATCAAACGCTCCACATATGACAAGCTTTCAATCCTGGAATCATTTTTGTGAACCTCCTTTGAATCCGCTGCAATGTCAGCACATCCTTTCTTAGATAAGGGGGCCAAAACTGCTCACAACAGTCCCAGTGAGGCCTCGCCAGTGCTTTATAAAGTTTCAACATTACATCCCTTCTTTTATATTCTAGTCTCTTGAAATGAATGCTAATATTCCATTTGACTTTCTTACCACAGACTCAACCTGCAAATTAACCTTTGGGGAATCCTGGATGAAGACTCAGAGGTACCTTTGTAACTCTGATTTTCGAATTTTCACTCCAATTAGAATATAGTATACCCTTTCATTTCTTCTACCAAAGTGTATGAACGTACACTACCCGACACTTTATTGCATCTGCCACTTCTTTGCCCATTCTTCTAATCTGTCTAAGTCCTTCTGTAGCCTCTCTACTTCCTCATAACTACTTGCCCTTCCCCTATCTTCATATTGTCCGCGAACTTGGCTACGAAGCCATCAATTCCGTCATCCAAGTCATTGACATATAATGTAAAATGCAGTGGTTCCAACACAGATCCCTGTGAAATACCACTAATCACCGGCAAACAACCAGAAAAGGCTCCTTTACTCCTGCTCTTTGCCTCGCGCCAATCAATCAATGCTCTATCTCTGCTGCTGTCTTTCCAGTAACACCATAGGCTCTTAACTTGTTAAGCAACCTCATGTGCGGCACCTTATCAAAGACCCTGAAAATCCAAGTACACAACATCCACCAATTTTCCTTCGTCTATCCTGCTTGTTATTTCTTCAAAGAATTCCAAAAGATTTCTCAGGCAAAAATTTATCTCAAGGAAACCATGCTGACTATGGCCTATTTTATCATGTACCTCCAAGTACCCAGAAATCACATCCTTAACACTTGACTCCAACATCTTCCCAACCACTGAAGTCAGACTAACTGGCCTATAATTTCCTTTCTTCCGCCCAAGTATTTAGATATTAAGTATTTTCTTACAGTGTGGATGAGGGCTATTTGGTCCATCATATCTATACTAGCTCTCAGACTAATCTTTTCAATCCTATTTTCCCCACTTAATTCCCATCATCTCCTCCATGGCCCATTAAATCCACCAAGCAGATAAACGAGTAGTTATTTACAGCATCTGGAGGTGGCACGGTAGTGTAGCGGTCGGCGCATTATGGTACAGGAGCCAGTAACCACCAATCAGGATTGCATTTCCGCCACTTCCTGAAAGGGATTTGTACATTCTCCTAAAGATCGCGTGGGTTTCCTCTGGATGTTCCAGTTTCCTCCCACATTCCAAAGATGTATGAGTTGTGGGCATGCTATGTTGGCACTGGAAGCATGGCAACAGTTGGGATTGACCACAATCCTTGCTGATCTGGTTTGCCGCAAACAATGCACTTCACTGTATGTTCCCATTTACAGGTGACAAATATAACGAATTTTTAATTCTTTATCTTCCTTTAACCAATTAACATACAACTATTGGGATGCAAGAGGAAAGCAGAGTCCCAGGAGAAAGCCTGCATTACTATAGAGAGAACATGCACACAGACAGCGCTAGAGGTCAGGATCAAACCCATTTGGCTGCAGACATCAAACACAGCAGCAGCACTACCCGCTGCACCAATGCATTGCCCATTGATTGTAACTCACTTCAGGACGCTCTGAAATTATTAGAGCGAAAGGGACCAGGGAAAAGGAGGTTTTTATTGCAACAGGAGTCTTCCACTTGGACTGCAGACTTGCCCTGTACTTCTCTCCGTGTATTTTCTTAACATCTGACCGGTTGAGACCAACCCAGAAGGCTAGCCACACCATCCACAGGTGCCCTCATCTACCAGGCATCAATCGTCCTTTCCACGGAGACAATAAACACAGAGGTCCCTCATTCACTGGGAATGGTGGCTCTTTGCCTTAAGCTTCTGTCCTCGTAGTAACAGAATCTCCACAAAGAGGCCAGAGAACACTTAGTAATACACCCTGAAATCTATTGTAGCATCTTTGCGTCGCAAGTGAAGATGTCTCCTTTCCTCTTGCTGAGATATATATTAGCCTCCAGCTCCATCCCAAAATAAAAAATTGGCCATGCACCTTCCTCGATTAAAAAGGACAGTAGAAGGAAGAGCTGACCATCAGAATAAAGCCTCATCCGCCATTCAATATCAACACGCTTAGTCATCCAGATTCAAAGTTCAAAGTAAATTTATCATCAAAGTAGACTAGAACAAAGAAATACAATAGAATCAATGAAAAACTACACACAAAGTCCAACAACCAAAGTGCAAAAGAAGACAATTTGTCCAAATACAAAAACAGCATAATAATAAATAAATAATACGGAGAACAAATAATAATAATAAATAAGTAAATAAATAATATCGAGAACATGAGTTGTAGAGTCCTTGAAAGTGAGTCCATTGTGGAATCAGTTCACTGTTGGGGTGACTAAAGTTATCCACACTGGTTCAGGAGCTTAATGGTTGAAGGGTATTAACTGTTCCTGAATCTGGTACTGTGGGACCTAAGGCTCCTGTACCTCCTTCCTGATAGCAGCAGTGATAAGAAAGCATGATCATTCGCCTGTTCCACATTTCTTCCAATATCCCTTGATCCTGCTATCCCTGATCGTCTTGAATGGAGACTGGGAAGGAGACGTTCCACTATGGTGTGAGCTGCCACTGATGGATGGCGCTCCTGCCTTGGAGCCGGGAGGTTACAACTGGAAAATGCTCTGTCTAAGGGGGGAGCCCTCCCTCCCTCTCTCCCTCCCTCTCTCCCTCCCTCTCTCCCTCCCCCCTCCCCTCCCCTCCCCCTCCCCTCCCCCTCTGTCTAAGATCACATGAAATTGTAGAGAGCTGTGAACTCTCATGAAAACCAGCCTCTCCTCTATTGACTCTGTCTACACTTCCCACTACCTCGGGAAAGCAGCCAACTTAAAGATTAGTTTTATTTGTCACACACACCTTAAAACGTGCAGTGAAATGCACATTTTGAATCAAATCAAATCGGCAAGGATTGTGCTGGATCGCCTGCAAGTATTGCTACACTCCTGGCACCGTCGTAGCATGCCTACAACTCATTTACCCTAACTGTACATCATTGGAGTGTGGAAGAAAGGTGGAGTATCTGGAGGAAACCCATGTGGTCCTTACAGAGAGTAGCAGAAAGAGGACCTCTCCTACAAAAGCTATTCTTTCTTCCCCTCCCTCCTGTCCTCCAAGAGTCATTCTTTCTTCCCCTCCCTCTTGTCCAACAAGAGTTATTCTTTCTTCCCCTCCCTCCTCTCCTACAAGAGTCATTCTTTCTTCCCCTTCATCCCATTGGGAATAAGATACAAAACATTAAAATACTCATCACCAGGCTCATCTTACCTCGCTGTTGTACTTGAATGGACCTCTTGGACAATAAAGATGAACTCTCGATCTCTCCATTTACCTGGTCATGTCCCGGTCTACCTGCACGACAGTTTCTCTGTAAATATACCACTGCAATCTGCATTCTTTTTGCCTCTCTATGTACGTATACATGGAAGGATCAGCCTGGATGGCAGGCAGACAAAAGCTTCTCACCATACCTTGGTACATGGGACAATGATAAACCAAGGCAGTACTGAGGGAGGGCTGCTCTGTCACATGTGCCGTCCCTCCAAAACCACTGTCTCAGGTGAAGACAATAAGGCCTAGGAGCAGAACCAGGCCATTCGGCTAAGTAAGACCGCTCCACCATTCCATCATGGCTGACCTATTATCCCTCTCAGCCCTGATCTCCTGCCTTCTCCCCATAACCTTTGACATCCTTACTAATCAAGAACCTGTCAACTTCTGCTTTAAGTATACTCAATGACTTGACCTCCACAGCCGTCTCTGGCAATGAATTCCAAAGCTTCACTACCCTCTGGCTGAACAATTGTTTTCCTTATCTCTGTTCTAAATGGACATCTCTCTATTCTGAGGCTGTGCCCTCTGGTCCTAGACTCCCCCACTATAGGAAACATCCTTTCCATGTCCACTCTATCTAGGCCTTTCAATATTCAATATGTTTCAATGAGATACCCTCTCATTTTTCCAAACTCCAGAACCATCAAACGCTCTTCATATATTAACCCTTTCATTCCCAGAATAATTCTCCTTTGGACCCTTTTCAATTCTAGTACATCCTATTTTAGATAAGGGCCCAAAACTGCTCAGAATACTCCAAGTATAGTCTGATGAATGCCTTCTAAAGCCTCAACATTACATCCTGCAGAACAGCAAACAGTTCTCTGAAGCCTGCATTTGCCCCAGAGACAACTTCACTCAAGCAGATTCACATCACGTTGCCGGTTGGGGGAACTGTCTGTCACTTTTCCACCATTACTGTACTTCAAAAAGTATTTCATTCACTGCAAACTACTTTGAAGTTCTTGAAAAAGATGTGAAAAGTGCTACTGAAGTATGCCTTCTTTTAGACAAAAATCATAGCTTTGAGTCTTTTAAGTTGTTGAAAACATTAGAAGTTCAGGAATCCTGGGGAAACAGCATTAATTTCAGCTCAGTAACTACCCCGAGGGAATCAGCTCTCAGCTCCTCTGACTCTGGCATAACCTTCCCAAAACTTTTGATTCGTGAAAACCTAACTGATTTCTCACTGTGGCTAGAGGGTCATTGATCTGAAAAGGGCCGGCGCAGTACACAGCAGTTAGTGCAATGCCATTACACCACCTGCTGTAAAGATCGGGGTTCAATTCCCTCTGCTGTCTGCAAGGAGTTTGTACATTCTCCCTGTGACCGTGTGGGTTTCCTCTGGGCGCCCTGGTTTCCTCCCACGTTGCAAAGATGTACAGTTAGGGTTAGGGTTAAAGTTAGTAAGTTGTGGGTATCCTACGTTGGCACCGGAATTCCTGGTTATATTTCTCACTTCTTCATATCCTTTAAGGAGATAATCTACCATCCCATTCTGGTCTGATTTATGAGATTGCAGTGACTGACTCTGCCCACCCTCTGAAATGGTCCGGGACACACCAACAAACACTCACAATCTGTGCAAAAATAAAGCAAGGTCTTTTGTGTTCAGGTCTATTGTATCCAGTGCTCCTGATGTGGCCTCCTGTACATCGGTGAGGCTTGCTGTAAACAGGAGGACCACTTCGTCGAGCACGTCTGCTTCAGCCGCCAAAAGTGGAACTTCCTGGTTGCCAGGTATTTTAATTCCAATTGGCATTCCCGTTCCAACATGTCAGTCCATGGCGTCGTCTTGTGCCACAATGAGGCTACACTCAGGTTGGAGGAGCAATAACTTATATTCTATCTGGATAACCTCCAAACTGATGGCATGAATATAGATTTCTCCTTTCGATAAAAAAATTCCGTCCCCCTCCCCTCTTCCTTTATTCCCCGCTCTGGCCTCTAACCTCTTCTCACTTGCCTATCACCTCCCCTTGGGTCCCCTCCTCCTCCCTCCTTCCCTTTCTCCTATGGTCCATCCTCCTCTCCTATCAGATTCCTTCTCCAGACCTTTATCTTTCCCATGCACTTGGCTATGTCTATCCTCCTTCCCCTCAACCCACCTTTTTGTTCTGGTGTCCTCCCCCTTCCTTTCCAGTCCTGATGAAGGGTCTTGGCCCTAGACATAGACTGTTTATTCCTCTCTATAGATGCTGCCTGACCTGCTGAATTTCTCCAGCAGTTTGTGTGCGTTGCTCTGGATTTCCAGTATCTACATAATTTCTCGTGTTTACGATCGGGTAGGATGCCGCTGCTACAGTACCAGCGACCCAGGTTCAATTCCTCTGCCGTCAGTAAGGAGCCCGTACATTCTCCCTGTGACCGCGTAGGCTTCCTCCGGGTGGTCCGTTTCCTCCTACATTCCGAAGACGTACGGGTTAGAAGGTTAATTGGTCACGTGGGTGTAGCTGGGCAGTAGAAGCTCATTGGGCCAGAAGGGCTTGTTACCGTACTGTATCTCTAACTAAAATATCAGAATCAGATTTAATATCACTGGCATGTATCATACAATTTGTTGTTTTGTTTCAGCAGTACTGTGCAATATATTTCAAAAAATTGCAAATTACAATAAAAACATATATTAAAAATTAAATAATATAAGTAGAGCATAAAGAGAGCAAAATTATTGAAGTAGTATTCACAGGTTGGTTCATTAAATAGAATGCTGTGGTGTGAGTGGGAATGTGGGCACAGTAAAATAGATTAAGCTGGGATCAGCGTGGGGGTGAGTGTTTGATGGCCAGTATAGACCCAGGAGGTCGATGGGCATTTCTCTGCTCTATCTCTCGATGACTAATTATTTTCAAGCTCGTTAGTACAATTCAATATCCTGATGGTTAATCCGTAAGGATCGTCTCACATTATCCAACGACTCCATTGGTTTATAATCCACACGTATTTGCAGCAGATAGTAATTCTGGTTAAATGATATGCTGACCATTTTAAATCAATCGGTGGTCAAAGCAGCTCCACTGAGTTACCACAGTACAGAAGGCCTTCACAAATACACTTCTTCTCTGCAGTCTGTGAGAGGAATAATGGATCAAATTTACCTGAAGGAAGAAAATTAAATAATGCCGCGATTTTAAAAAATGTATAGAGGTACAGAGCTTTACAATATGGAAATCAGCCCATCCTGTCCATGTGGACCAAGTTGCTTAACTGAGCTTTTTCCACTTGGCCTACATATCCCCCTAAACTCGAGGTTCCCAACATTTTTATGCCATGGACCAATACCATTAAACAAGGGGTCCATAGACCTAAGGTTGGGAACCTTTGTTCTCAACCTTTCCTATCCCTGTACCTGTCCATGGATTAAATGTTGTAATTTTATCTGCCCAAACCACTGCCTCTGCCAGCTTGTTCGATATGCCCACCCCTTCCGTGTGAGGAATTTGACCCCTCACATAATCTTCTTCCTTTAAACCTGAGCCCTCTAGTTCTTGTTTCATTTCCCTGGGAAAAGACTGCGGATATTCAGCTTATCCATGCATCAAAAAGTTACTTTCCCCAAGCAGCAAGGCTGATCAACATCTCCACTCAATAACCCACTCCACCACCACTACTTTATCATATCCTATCAGAGTCACCTTACCTACAGACACTCCTGTGCCTATTGACATCTTATGTACATACTATCAGTCCATGTATCTTATGTATTTATATTTATTGTGTTTTTTTTATTATTGCGTCCTTTATCTTATTTTTTTGGGCTGCATCGGATCTTGAGTAACAACTATTTTGTCCTCTTTTACACTTGTGTGCTGGAAATTACATTAAACAATCTTGAATCCTGCATCGATGGCTCTCATGATTTTCTAAATCTCTGTAAGGTCACCACTGAACCTGCTATGCTCCAGAGAAAAAAAATCCTCATCTGTTCAGCCTCTCATAACCAAAACCCTCCAGTCGTGATAACATCCTTGTAAATGGTTTCTCTCCAAATTAATAGCATCCTTTTATATAGCAGGGCAGCCAGAATTAAATGCAGCATCCTTATCAATGACTTGGACAGCCATAACATGGTGTGGCAACTCCTGCACTCAGCATCCCAAATGATGAAGCAAGAGCACCAAACTGCATCTTCATCGCCATCTACCGTTGTCGTCCCTTTCTGTTCCACAGCGCTCTACAGGACTTGACTACTTACTGAGTAATTATCTCTTATTTTCATTTTGGATGACTCACAAGTGACATAAAGCTGATGGAAGCACATTACTACAGAACAGTGACCGTTCTGTTGTCACACGACACACTCCATTATACAACTCACCATAAACTTGTAAATCTGCGTTTCATTCTAAACCGTCAGCCCCGTTAATTCCCACTTTGTGCTTCACTTGTCACCCATGTAAGTGCACTGATGATGCTCCTGGGTAAGTAAGAGTTTAATTTTAAAGTTCTCATCCTTGTTTTCACTAGCTTGGTCCTCCTGATCTCTGGAACCTCCCTTAAACCTCTAAGATCTCAGTGCCCCTTCAATTTTAAACTCAGGCACTTCATTGGTTGAGAATTTGCTTCCTTAACCTTCCTGCATCTCTTAGATGGACTTCTTACAATCCATATTTTTGACCAGGTATTGTTTACCTTCCCTAACACCACAATATTTGGTATTATATTTCTTTTGACAATGAACTTTGCTGAATCTGTGGAATTCTTCACCACAGGCAGCTGTGGAGGCCAAGCTTTTGTGTATATTTAAACTAGAGGTGGATAGATTCTTGATTAGTCAGGGCGTGAAAGGATACAGGGACAAGGCATGAGATTGGCACTGAGAGGAAAATGGATCAGCCATGATGAAATGATAGAGCACACTTGATGGGCCAAATGGCCTAATTCTGCTCCTATAACTTATGGTCTTATGAGGCATCTTAAAATGTTTTGCTATGACAGAATTAGTATGTCATTGCTTCCAAACCTACAGCACAGTTTACTTTCTCAGTGGAGTCATCACCATTATCATCATTATGTGCTGTGTCGTATGATGTAGGCGACCATGATTGATCTTGGCAAGTTGTTCTATAGAAGTAGTTTGCCCTTGCCATCTTCTGGGCCGTGTCCCCAGCCATTATCATTACCCTTCAGAGTCTGTCTGCCTGGCGTCAGTAGTTGCATAACCAGGACTTGTGCCATTCACCATGGCTTCAGGTGATCCTGCGATGTGGGGTTAAACAGGTGCGACACCTTGCCCAATGGTGACCTGCAGACAAGAGAAAATCTGTGGATGCTGGAAATCTGAGTGACACACACAAAATGCTGGAGGAACTCAGCAGGCCAGGCAACATCTATGGAAAAAAGTACAGTTGGCATTTTGAGCCGAAACCCTTTGGCAGGACCGAAAACAAAAGAGGCCATTCAGTCCACTAAGACTATACCATCAACCATCCATTCTTTACAGTAAAAACCTCGCTCACAATTTCATGTCCTATTAAAGTCTGTGATTCCACCAAACCCATTTTTTCATCTTACATCCTTGTGTCTCAGTCCTCTCTGCTCCACCACCACAGGACTTTACAACTGCCAACCTCATACACACAGAAATTATTTTCCAAAATTCTCCTGCCCTGGGGAAGGAGAAACAGAGTTAATGTTCTAATGAAGGGTCTTGGACCTGAAGTGTTAACCGATTCACGTTCCACAGACGCTGCCTGACTTGCAGAGCAGTTCCAGCATTTTCTGCTCTCATTACGAATTCCGCCATCAGCAGTTTGTGATATCGGAAGTCTAACTAAATGAGGATAATGCAGAAGTATTACATTGCAAATTGCTGAAATCTAAACGAAAGGACAATAATGTCAAAAAGGAAAATGGAAGACAAGCAAATTCTTGGAAAGGGAGGAAATTGGAGTTACTCACCAAGTCAGCAATCTTTCTGGGAAAAGGTTATCGATGAAAGATCACACTTAACTATGATGACGCTGGACTGGAGGAGTCCTGCGTTAGAACTTTGTATCTGTTGCCTGATTAGATTTCACTCCAAGCAGCGACACAGGACTGGTGCATTTTGATAGAAGCCTGTCACGTTAAACGAAGGCACTCATAGAAACATAGAAAACCTACAGCACAATGACAGGCCCTTCTGCCCACAAAATTGTGCCGAACATGTCCCTACCTTATAAATTACTAGTTTTACCCATAGCTCTCTATTTTTCTAAGCTCCATGTACTTATCCAAAAGTCTCTTAAAAGACCCTATTGTATCCGCCTCCACCACCGTTGCTGGCAGCCCATTCCACGCACTCAACACTCGCTAAGTAAAAAACGTACCCCTGACATCTCCTCTGTACCTTCTCCCCAGCACCTTAAACCGGTGGCCCTCTTGTGGTAACCATTTCAGCCCTGGGAAAAAGCCTCTGACTATCCACAGGATCAATGCCTCTCATCATCTTTGAAGAACAGCAAAAGAGTTACCCTTGGTGTCTTGGTCAGTATCCAGATTAAGGTTCAGATTTATTTATCATATGTGCATCAAAACACACAGTGAAATGTGTCATTTGCAATAACAACCAATACAACCTAAGGGTGTGCTGTGGGCAGCCGACAAGTGTTGCCACACATTCCCACACCAACAGAGCAAGCCCACGATGTTCAGCAGAACAACACAGAACACAACAAGCAACAAAACAACAACAGCAAAACAACCCTCATTTCTCCCTCTTCCCCATAACGTGCACAGTTCTTCAATCCCAGTACAGGCCATTTCCAGCCTCCAGTGGAATAGCGGATTCACAGACACAGGGCTTCAACTTCCCCAGTGGACTCAGGGCTCACTCCATTGGACCTCAGTTTCCAGGCTTCCAATTGACCTTTGGGCTTTGGCTTCACTCTTCAGTATCGACCCCAGGACTCGTCAATGATATTGAATGAAGACCCCCATTGAGGACCACAAACACCAGACCTCAAACATCAGATGCAATGTGGATCTGGCATTGATTACAAATATACTTCTACACAATTCTGACCACCCTTCAAAAGAACACATTGGCATGAGATGTCTTACGGCTGCAAGAATTCTTTCATTCTTTCAGGCTGACTGTGGGAATAAGATCAGGCAGGGTTTAAAACACCATCCATCTTGCACTGTTGGCAATCTATTTTGCATACGGAGGCAAAGTAGCAAATAGAAGTAAACCTCAGAAGGAATTCTGCATTCATATCTTCAGATTTCCTTGGTCCAGAATTTTAACTTCAGCCTCAGCAGCTGCCCCAGAAGTCAGAGTCAGAATTGTCCAGAGTGTGCGGTGGTATCCCATTGCCATTTGACCTATGCAAATTAGCTTAGTTCACATTGGCTGGAATCCCACTATATCAAAGTGAGGGGTAAGATTTAGGACAGAATGCTCAGATAACACTCTAATTTACTCCAAACAATGAGCAAGGTTCACTTAGCATCCTTTCAACAGAACCTATCCAGATTAAACAGACCCTATCAGCGAAACTATGGCACTTTTCTTTAATAAAAGCAAGCTAACTTCCTTGGAATAACTCAGTGAGCGAGCCACAGCCAGAGAGTATGAAACGATGAGCCCAAGATCCATCCCTGTCACCCAAAGCAGTATGGGGCTCCTGACAATATTGACAGGTAAGTAAACCAATCATCTTCCGTCAGACTGAGGCTAGAGAAGTCATTCTTCATGAGGGGCATTGGGTAGGGATTACTTTCACCTCAACTTCCTGTTTGAATCAAAGTTCCCAAAGGATTCAAGCACTACTATTTCACTAAAAAAGGCAAGAAACACACATTCAGTTGACAAACATGAGACTGCCAAGTGAAACTGGGGATCTGGAAATCTTGCCATTGTTTAATATTTTATTGATCTATTTTGTATATTCTTAATGGTTATACAATCAATGGCCACTTTATTAGCTCACCTGTACACCTGCTTGTTAATGCGAATATCTAAATAGCCAATTATGTGGCAGCAACTCAATGCATAAAAGCATGCAGGCATGGTCAAGAGGTTCAGTTGTTGTTCAGACCAAACATCAAAATGGAGGAGGAATATGATCTAAGTGACTGTGGAATGATTGTTGGTGCCAGGTTTGAGTATCTCAGAAACTGCTGATCTCTTGTCATTTTCATACATGACAATTTCTTGGGTTTACAGAGAATGGTGCAAAAACCAAAAAAAAAAAACATGCAGTGACTGGCAGTTCTGTTGGCGAAAACACCTTGTTAATCAGAGGAGTGGGGTCAGTAACTCATATAACCACGCGTCACAACAGTGGTGTGCAGAAGAGCATCTCTGAATGCACAACATGTTGAACTTTGAAATGGATCGGCTGCAGCAGAGGAGACTATGAGCATACAGAAAAAACGCAGCAGTCACTTGATTAGTACCTCTCGTGTGTAATAAAGTGGCCATTGAGGGCAGCTACTACATTTATGACCGAGAGTGAACTCATGACAATAAACACTGGCAGGATTAGTGATCTCTCGTACAAATGTGGGGAATTCACGTCTGAAAATCTTGCTAGCATGTTTATTTAAGCAGAACCTTTTAATGATGTGAATTACAATCATAGAAGTGTTTATTAAAGATGTCCAGAACTGTAATAACTTTTTTCCTATTTTACAAGCCATAAAATGTAGAGAGAAGGGAAGGGTAACATGGGAACTGGTCAAAAATCATTGTCTGTGTTTTATTACCAGCTGTGGCATTGTTGTATCTGAGACAGGAAGCTGTAAGCTCCACCACAGGGAATATGAACACAACTTTGTTCCTGAAGCTGCTGAGCTGTCCTGAAGGGGATGCCCCACTGCTGTTCAGATGAAAAACTGAACGAAGCTGCCATTTACTCCGCCTGTATGAGGCCACATCAAGTTTTGCAGTGGTCCTCCCCAACATAATGGTCAATCAATATCCATCCCTTGGCCGACACCGAGATGATCAGTGTTTTGATGACGTTGCTCTGTGTGGGAATTTGCTGTGTGCCAACCACATCAACCTACATAACAATATTTAGAGGTACATCATGACAAAAGACTTTTCCAGCCCATAGAGCCTGTTACACATAACCTACTAGCCCATACGTGGGAGGAAACAGGAGCACCCGGGAAAAACGTACAAACTCCTTATAGACAGTGGCAGAATTGAGTCCAGGTCACTGGCTCTGTAATAGCATTGGGCTAGACTGAACTATCAAGGTTTTTGAAGCAAGTTCAACACTTAAAACATTTAAAGCGGCACAAATTGGTAAAACGGTTTATTATTGTCGTGTGTACCGAGGTACAGTGGAGAAACCCTGCCCTGTAGGCCATCCAGACAGACCAGCCCAACACAACAGCACATTCAGGCAGCAGAAGGGAAAACAGTAACAAAATACAGAGTGATATCCACAAAATGCTGGAGAAACTCAGCAGGCCGGGCAGCATCAACGGAAAAGAATACAGTCAACATTTTGGGCCGAGACCCTTCAGCAGGACTAGAGAAAAAAAAGATAAGGGGCAGAGTAAAAAGGTGGGGGGAGGGAGGGAGGGAGAAACATAAGGTGATAGGTGAAACCAGCAGGGGGAGGGGTGAAGTAAAGAGCTGGGAAGCTGATTAGTGAAAGAGATACAGGGCTGGAGAAAGGGAGTCTGATAGGAGAGGACAGAAGGGCATGAAAGAAAGAAAAGGTGGGAGAAGCACCAGAGGGAGGTGTTGGGCAGGTAAGGAGATAAGATGAGAGAGGGATAAGGAGATGGGGAATGGTGAAGGGGGGGCATTATTGGAAGTTCAAGGAATTGATGTTCATACCATCAGGCATTCACTTGATGTTCTTTTGCCTTATCTTTGACCAAGGAGAAATCTCTCTGTAGTAAAATGTTTGCTACCAATGGAAGTTCGATAAGTGCATCACCGTCTGGTGTGGAGGCGCCAATGCACAGGATCGGAAAAAGCTGCAGAGGGTTGCAAACTCAGTTGGCTCCATCATGGACAGTAACCTCTCCTCCATCATGGACACTGACCTCTCCTCCATCATAGACACTAACCTCTCCTCCATCATGGACACTAACCTCTCCTCCATCATGGACAGTAACCTCTCCTCCATCATGGACACTAACCTCTCCTCCATCATGGACACTAACCTCTCCTCCATCATGGACAGTAACCTCTCCTCCATCATGGACACTAACCTCTCCTCCATCATGGACAGTAACCTCTCCTCCATCATGGACACTGACCTCTCCTCCATCATGGACAGTAACCTCTCCTCCATCATAGACACTGACCTCTCCTCCATCATAGACACTGACCTCTCCTCCATCATGGACACTGACCTCTCCTCCAACATGGACAGTAACCTCTCCTCCATCATGGACAGTAACCTCTCCTCCATCATAGACACTAACCTCTCCTCCATCATAGACACTAACCTCTCCTCCATCATGGACACTGACCTCTCCTCCATCATGGACACTGACCTCTCCTCCATCATAGACACTGAACTCTCCTCCATCATGGACACTGACCTCTCCTCCATCATGGACAGTAACCTCTCCTCCATCATAGACACTGACCTCTCCTCCATCATAGACACTGACCTCTCCTCCATCATAGACACTGACCTCTCCTCCATCATGGACACTAACCTCTCCTCCATCATAGACACTAACCTCTCCTCCATCATAGACACTAACCTCTCCTCCATCATGGACACTGACCTCTCCTCCATCATGGACACTGACCTCTCCTCCATCATAGACACTGAACTCTCCTCCATCATGGACACTGACCTCTCCTCCATCATGGACAGTAACCTCTCCTCCATCATAGACACTGACCTCTCCTCCATCATAGACACTGACCTCTCCTCCATCATAGACACTGACCTCTCCTCCATCATGGACACTAACCTCTCCTCCATCATAGACACTAACCTCTCCTCCATCATGGACACTGACCTCTCCTCCATCATAGACACTGAACTCTCCTCCATCATGGACACTGACCTCTCCTCCATCATGGACACTGACCTCTCCTCCAACATGGACAGTAACCTCTCCTCCATCATGGACACTAACCTCTCCTCCACCATGGACAGTAACCTCTCCTCCATCATAGACTCTGACCTCTCCTCCATCATAGACATTGACCTCTCCTCCATCATGGACACTAACCTCTCCTCCATCATAGACACTAACCTCTCCTCCATCATGGACACTGACCTCTCCTCCATCATAGACACTGAACTCTCCTCCATCATGGACACTAACCTCTCCTCCATCATGGACACTGACCTCTCCTCCAACATGGACAGTGACCTCTCCTCCAACATGGACAGTAACCTCTCCTCCATCATAGACACTAACCTCTCCTCCATCATAGACACTAACCTCTCCTCCATCATGGACACTGACCTCTCCTCCATCATGGACACTGACCTCTCCTCCATCATAGACATTGAACTCTCCTCCATCATGGACACTGACCTCTCCTCCATCATGGACACTAACCTCTCCTCCATCATGGACACTGACCTCTCCTCCATCATGGACAGTAACCTCTCCTCCATCATGGACAGTAACCTCTCCTCCATCATAGACACTAACCTCTCCTCCATCATAGACACTAACCTCTCCTCCATCATGGACACTGACCTCTCCTCCATCATGGACACTGACCTCTCCTCCAACATGGACAGTAACCTCTCCTCCATCATAGACACTGACCTCTCATCCAACATGGACAGTAACCTCTCCTCCATCATGGACACCAACCTCTCCTCCATCATGGACAGTAACCTCTCCTCCATCATAGACACTAACCTCTCCTCCATCATAGACACTGACCTCTCCTCCATCATGGACACTAACCTCTCCTCCATCATGGACACTAACCTCTCCTCCATCATAGACACTGACCTCTCCTCCATCATAGACACTGACCTCTCCTTCATCATGGACACTAACCTCTCCTCCATCATGGACATCTTCAAAAAGTGATTCCTGAAGAAGGCAGCAACAAATAAGGACCCTCATCATTTGGACGTGCCCTCATTTCATTCAGATTTCTGAATGGACAATGAACCCATAAACCTCACTTTCTGTTCTTTTTTTGCCTGTTTATTTATTGTTTTTATATATTTCTAATTGTAACTTAATAGTAATCTTTCTCATGTATTGCAGTGTAATAAACCTGATTCTGATTCTGACACCTTCCCTTCAGTAACAGGGCTGATGTGACCCAGAAAGGTTCTTAGGATATGGGTCCACTGGATTCCTTGAGTGAGTGAAAACAATTCTTATCCATGATTTTGTTCCCAACCACCTTTGGAAACTCCTGCATTCCTTAGGGAAGTCAATTTTCCAAATCTGACAGTGATTGCCACAATTTTCGCTGTTCCTCAAATGATTTTCGAATACTTTAGTTCACTTTCTTATATCTGGAATTCTCTGCCTTAACTTCACCATCTTTGATGTTCCTAAAACCCTAACTTTTTTTTGATGAAGTCACCTGTTCTAGTCCTTATGTGGTCTGGAATCAAGTGTTATCTTTTAACACTCTGATGAAGTGTCCTGAGCTGTTTTAAAATGTATAAACATATGTTGTGATTTCTTCTAACCGTTCCCATATGGTGATTTTCACTATTAATAGCTCTAAATGTAGCACAAAATGCTTCACAGAGCCTGGTGTCTTTTGGACTAGGAAGTCTTCTGCTTAACAGAATTCTTAAAGGAGCCTTGTTTTCCTGGCTACCCAGTTGACTGGTGCTAAGGGAACGATTCCTTCCTTATCGTCAGCCTATGTGACTCTGTGTGAGTGTAATGGGGTACAGTAATATGGTAGTTGCTGTGGGAAGGACGTGGGGGACCACTCACAGACTCTTTCTTCCAAGACAACCACTTGAAAAAAAGTGGTCGCCGAGGCTCTGACAAGTATGACACACAGAAAAATATATGTTAGTTAAATTGCTGGCTAAAGAGCTTCCTCCTTACCTCTGTTCTACAGGGACGTCTTTCTATTAGACCATGAGAACATAGGACCATAAGACAGAGGAGCAGAATTAGCCTTTAGAGTTATCCATGTAAATCTAGGCCAGACTGAATAAAGGTGGTAAGTCGTAAGTTAACAGGTGGTTCTTTTACAGCAGTCTAGAACCTCTTTTATTACTGGTACTGAGACTAACTTCTTAAAAGTTGAAAGTTCAAGATAAATTTATTATCAAAGGACATATATGTCACCATACTGTATAACCCTGAGAATTCATTTTCTTATGGGCACTCACAGTAAATACAAGAAAACAACAGAATAAATGAAAGACCATACTGTACAGGATGGACAACAACCCAAGAAAACCAGACTGCGCAAATGCAAAAAGAAAGAAAAGTAATAATAATAAATAAATGACCAATAAATGTGTGTGGTTCGTCCATCGTCGTCGATGAATGCCTCGACACTATTAGTGATGATGGTGTCGAGACTAGCGCTTCAGTTGGATTTAAGTGAGGGAGAGTTGCACAGCGTCAGCCTCACTCTCTCTTCCCAATTCCCATCTGGACCCAGTGGCAAGACAAGAGTTGAGACGGCTGGAGATGGGACTAGGTGCAGTGGGTGACCAGGACATCTTCTGTGTCTTGTCGTGTTCTACACGTTCCACGACGCTTGCAGAGACCGCCTTCTTGACTGTTGGACCTTCCATTGGTCTCGTCTGCTCAATCCGCCGGAGTCTGTCTTCACATGCTGGGATAGACAACTCCCTATCTCACTGAGGGTTTGAGACCCGTCGGCTACCCTCACCTGGTTTAGCCGGCTTGTCGAAGCCGTTGCCCGGAGTGTGGCCGCTGTCGCATGCAAACAGCTACGGCGAGCCACAGGTGAGAGCTGAGTTCCAGTTGGGGACCAAAGGTGGACAAACCGCCCTGAAAAGGACGCGACAAGTTCCCCCACCAGAGGTGCTACCCCTCCCTGACACCCTATACACAATAAATATCGAGAACATGAAGTGAAGAGTCCTTGAAAGTGAGTTCATAGGTTGTGGGGACAGTTCGGTGAAAGGAGAGATGAAGCTGAGTGAGGTTATCTCCTCCAGTTAAAGAATCTTATGGTTGAGGGGTAGTAACTGTTCCTGAGTCTGGTGGCGTGAGTCCTGAGGCTTCTGTCAAGGCCTGGATGATGAGGCTCCTTGATGCTGGGTGCTGCTTTCCTGCAACACTGCTCCATACAGATGTGCTCCGTGGTGGGAAAGGCTTTACCTGTGACCGTCCGGGCTTTATGCACTACTTTTTGTTGGCTTTTCTGTTCAAGGACTTTGGTGCTTCCACACCAAGCCATGACCAATTATACTATTCTATAGAAGTTCACATCTTAGAAGTTTGTCAATGTTTTGAATGACATGCCGAATCTTTGCAAACTTCTATGCTAGGACTTCCAAATCCCTCTTCACATCTGGTTTCTGAATTTGACTTGGTCCCTCATGGTGTTTACTGTCCATCTGTCTCTGACGCGTTCAAAGGCCCTGACTGAAGAACGGAGGTGGGTGGGGAGGGGTTTCAGGAAGGGTGAGGAACAGAAGAGTTGTGGGCTGGTGGTGGGGATGGATGGAGGAACTCTGCTTATAAATAACCCATGGGCCCAACGCAAATGCCTATGTGGGAAATGACACACCATGAGGGAGTGCACAGGGTGGTTTTATGCTGAAAATATTGACCAGTCGTGCAGAAATCCAGTGGGGTCATTGGGTCATCTCTCTGTCTCTGTCTCTCTCTCTTTCTTTTTGTCTCTCTCTCTCTATCTCTCTCTACATATATATATCTATATCTATATCTATCTATATCTATATATCTATATATATAGGGTCTAGTATGGGATTACCATAGGATTGGTGTCAATGGGTGCCTTCTAGCTTATTACTTCGTCCTCCCCTCCCCCAGCTACCCCGTTCCTCCCTCACCCGGCCTCACCTGGCCTCACATATCTCCTG
Source organism: Mobula birostris (assembly GCF_030028105.1). Classification (NCBI taxonomy): domain Eukaryota; kingdom Metazoa; phylum Chordata; class Chondrichthyes; order Myliobatiformes; family Myliobatidae; genus Mobula; species Mobula birostris. Next base: position 59,384,901 of record NC_092387.1, on the reverse strand, counting down.
TCAGTTTGCAGTCCTTCCCCTCCCCCTGCCTTCTTATTCTGGCTTCCTCTCAGATCCTGATGAATGGTCTCAGCCTGAAATGTTGAGGCCTGGGGCAGATCGGTCATGATCAAATCGGATGGTGGGACAGGGATGAGGGGCCGAGTGGCCTACTCCTGCTCCTATTTCTTATGTTCTAATGCTAGCCAAGCTGGAATAATTAGACAACAGCTTTCAAAGGAACCCATAAGGTGTGAAAATGAATATTAACACTGCAGTTTCATTGGATAAAAGCCAGATAGCTTACAATGAAGTGACTTTATGCTCCAACCTTCACAGAGAACTTAGAACGTACAGCACCACAATGTTGTGCCGACATTATAACCTACTTCAAGATCAATCTAACCCTTCCCTCCCACATAACCCTCCACTTTTCTTTCATCCATGTGCCTATCTCCGGGTCTCTTAAATCTCCATGTTGTATCTGCCTGTCCCACCACTTCTGTCATGTTCTATGTACCTGCACCTGTGTAAAAAACCTCTGATATCTCCCCTATTCTTTCTTCCAGTCACCAGAAAATTATGCCCTCTCATATTAGCTCTTTCAGCCCTGCGAAAAAGCTGTTGGCTGGCCATTCTACCTATGCCTCTTATCATCTTATATAGCTCCATCAAGTCAACTCTCATCTTGCTTCGTTGCAAAGAGAAAAGCCCCAGCTCAACCTTCCCTCATAAGACAGGCTCTCTAATCCAGGCGGCTTCCTGGTAAACCTCCTCTGCACCCTCTCTGAATCTTCCACATCCTTCCTATAATGAAGCGACCAGAATCAAACACAATAATCTAAGTCTGGTCTAACCAGAGTTTTATAGAGCTGTGACATCGATGCTCCCTGAACTGCTGAGTTCTTTCTGCATGTTGTGTGTGTGTGTCTCCGGATTTCCAGCATCTGCAGAATCTCTACGTCTACGGAGCGTATGAGAGAGAGAGAAACGTAGACATAAAACACAAGCTCCACGACAACACAGGCTCTATCACAACACAGGCTCTTCAACAACACTGGCTCCACGACAACACAGGATCCACGACAACACAGGCTCCATGACAATACAGGCTCCATGACAACACAGGCTCCATGACAATACAGGCTCCATGACAACACAGGCTCATCAATAACTCAGGCTCCATGACAACACAGGCTCCACGACAACACAGGCTCCATGACAACACAGGATCCATGACAACACAGGCTCCACGACAACACAGGCTCCACGACAACACAGGCTCCATGACAATACAGGCTCCACGACAACACAGGCTCCATGACAATACAGGCTCCATGACAACACGGGCTCATCAATAACACAGGCTCCATGACAACACAGGCTCCACGACAACACAGGCTCCATGACAACACAGGCTCATCAATAACACAGGCTCCATGACAACACAGGCTCCACGACAACACAGGCTCCATGACAACACAGGCTCATCAAAAACACAGGCTCCACGACAACACAGGCTCCATGACAACACAGGCTCCATGACAACACAGGCTCATCAAAAACACAGGCTCATTGACAACACGGGCTCCAGAACAACACAGACTCATCGACAACACAGGCTCCACGACAACACAGGCTCCAATAACCATCAACTCTCATTTATATTAATCATGTTATTTTTTATTCTCCCCATATTCTTATCAACTCCCCCCAGGTTCCAACACTCACCTACACACTAGGGGTAATTTACAATAGCTAATTAACCTACCGACCCACATGTCTCTGGGATGTGGGTGGAAACCAGAGCATCCCAAGAGGATATCCATGCAGGCACGGGCGGAACGTGCAAATTCCACACACAGAAGTCAGAATTGAACCTGGGTGTCTGGAGCTGCTCTACTGAATGCACCACTGTGCAACAGGGCTGCTGTCTTGAAACCTTTTCCCATTTTCTAGTCTGCAATAAATGTGAAGACTTAATTGTGCTTTTTGTTAATCATTAATAAGGGGATAGTTGATTATTGCAATAGTCACTACAACTTTATAGGAAATATTTACCTTTTGTTGATTAGGAATTTAAATTTCCATCAAAATTAAGTTCTCAGTTCCTATCAAAACTGACTGGTAACCAGAATGGGGAATGGAAAGAGAGAGAAGGAAGGAAGGAGGAAGAACAAATTATTGGAAGTTAGAGAAGTCAATGTTCATGCCATCATGTTGGTGGCTATCCAAACAGAATACGAGGTTTTTCTCCTCCAGTCTGGGTTTAACCTCATCATGAAATGTATTGTATGATATTGAAATAGGCCCTTCCTGCCCTTCAAGCCATGCCACCTAGTAACCCACCTATTTAACCCTAGCCTGATCACGGGACAATTTACAATGATCAATTAACCTTCTAATGGGTGCATCTTTGGACTGTGGGAAGAAACCGGAGCACCCGGAGGAAACGCATGCGGTTACATGGAGAACGTCCAAACTCCTTACAGGCAAAGGCAGGAATAATGACACGCTTGTTGCAATTTGAACAAATACGGGAGCAAAACACACAAAATGCTGCAGGAATTCAGCAGGTCAGGCAGCATCTATGGGGAGGAGTAAACAGTTGGTGTTTTGGGCCGAGACCTTCCATTGGTCCTGATTACTTCCTCCACAGATGCTGCCTGACCTGTTGAGTTCCACCAGCATTTTGTGTGCATTGCTCAAGATCTCCAGCACCTGCAGAATCTCTTGTGTTTATAAAACGTGGCTGTCAATTTGTGTACAGGAGTAAATGATTTAGTAATCTGATCCTGCTGGACTGAAAGGAATATGGGCCACAATTTTGGATCAAAGTTCTGTATATCTTGCATCTTTACAGACCTGGATCACAGTAGTTGGCATGTTTCCCTAACTGTCCCCGAGCCAAACCACTGAAATGTTTATGACCATATGGTTCTCATTGGATCATCTCACTATTAATCTTCCTCCACCTAAGATACATCATAGATTTATAGAATTATACAGCATGGAATCTGACCCTTCGGCCCATTGACACTCTGCCAACCACCCTTTACATTAATCCTACACTAACCCCATTTTATTTAAATTTTATTTAGAGATGCAACTGAACAGGCTCTACTAGCCCAATGAGCCGCACCGTCCAGGGTCGGCATGGTAGTGTAGTGGTTAGCACAATGCTTTACAGTACAGGCGACCTGGGTTCAATTCCCACCGCTGCTGCAAGGAGTTTGTACGTTCTCCCTGTAATCGCATGGGTTTCCTCCGGATGCTCCTGTTTCCTCCTACAGTCTAGAGACTTGGGCTAATTGGTCATTGTAAATTGTCCCGTGAATAGGCTAGGATTAAATTGGGGGGTGCTGCTGGGTGGCACAGTTCGAAAGGCTGGAAAGGCATGTTCTGCACTGTATTGCAATAAACTGATAAATAAATACATTATTTAACCCGGCTGTATATCAATACATACATTAATTAATTAATCAAACCTAGGCTAATCAAAGGACAATTTACAATGACCCACTAACGTGCTAACTGGTACGTCTTTGGACTGTAGGAGGAAACCGGAGAACCCGGAGGAAACCCATGCATTTACGAGGAGGACGTACAAACTCCTTACAGAGGACGCCGGGATTGAACTCTGATCTCCGGTGCCCCAGGCTGTAGTAATGTCATGCTGACCACTACACTACCGTGTGCCTTTATTTTCCTCACCTTCCCAATAGTTCCCCTCTGAACCTACTGCCCGAGTATATTCTAAGCACAATAGACAACAGCCAACTAACTTACTGTTTCCTTGGGACTCGGGAGGAAATCAGAGCATCTAGGAGAAACCCAGGTGGTCATCAAGAGAAGAAGGAGAACCGGAGGTCAGCATTGAACCTGGATCGCTGGAGATGTGGGCCAGTGTCTCTATCAGCTGCGCCTCTCCGCCGCCTTTACTCTGTACAGTGTTCCGCTGGCTCGTTTGTTTTAAATCTCCCTTCGGCGTGCAGGTATATTGAAGACAACTTCGGAACTGCACTAAGGATAACTACACCTGTATGTTGCTGAAAGAGGGTTCCCATGACTCGTGAGTCTTTGGAATACTCTCCTCGGGGAGCAGTGGAAGCTGAGCTATCGAGTGCATTCCAGGCTTCACAAGGCAGGTTGCTGGAACACAGGGGAAATCGAAGGTTATGGAGAACATGCAGCAACGTGGAGCTGCAGCCAAGATCTAATCAGCCGTGATCATACCGAGTGCCAGAGCAGGCTCGAGGGGCTGTGTGGTGTCCACCTGCTCCTTCTGTTCTCAGGAAAGGTTAAGCCATGGGGAGCAGGCAGCATGACAAGGCTTGTCCTCTAAAGACTGACAAGTGATCCAGTGTCCATTGAAAGGAGGGTGGGTGGAGAGAGGGAAGGGGAGAGACAGACAGACAGAGATAGAGAGACACATAGAGAGAGAGAAAGGGAGAAATACAGAGAGAGAAAGAGAGAAAAAGGGAGAAGAGAGAATGGAGAGAAAGGGAGAAATGAGAAAGAGAGAGAAAAAGATAAAATGGTAGAGAGAAAGAGAGAGTAGAGAGAGGACAAAGAAAGAAAAGACAGCGGGAAAAGAAAGAGAAAGTAGGAGGAGAAGAAAGAAAGAGAAAGAAGAGAGAAAAGAGGGGCAGAGAGAAAAGTAGAAGAAAGGTAGAAGGGAGTGGTGAGCGGGGAGAGAAAAGAGAGAAACAGAAAAAGTGAGGACAAAGAAGAGTGAGAGAAAGAGGGAGACAGGGAGAGAGAATGGGGGATTCAATTGTTTGGATAAACAGGTTCTAAGCTGTAACTTAACCTGCATTCAAGGCCTTGAGTATAGCTGACCCCAAAGTAATTATAACTATTCAAGATAACAATCTATGAATCTAATTAGAATGTATGATCTGCCAATTTTATTTGCACTTCTTATTTGTGTGCTGCACATTCCAGAATTGTGAAACTGAATTCAATACCACTTATTCTGGAAATTTCTTCCTGAGGATGTATAACCAGGTTACAATGACATGATATTAATAGCACTTGTTGGCAATCACCCACTTCATAATAGACTGAGAATTGTGCACAAGGAGTAACACGCAAACTCTGTCTTGGATGGTGTCGAACTTCTCTGCTCATCCAAGCAGGTATTCCAACTTGTTCCTATTTTGTACTCTGTAGATGGAGGAAAGGCACTGGGGAGGCCAGAGGTAAGTAAAGCCTTTGACCTTCCCTTGCAGACAAAGTAACTGCAAACAACCTAGTCTAAGTCGAATTGCAACCAACCTTGCCTCTAGATAAAGCATGAGACCCAGCTCTAAAGGACATCCCAAAGCCCTTTGCATCAGCTTATACACTTAAAGTCAGCCTATTATCAAAGAACGGGTGTGTCACCAGATACCACCCAGAGATTTGTTGTCCTGCTTACATAGGTAGAAACTGACAAACACCCAACGTATAAAAGGAGAGTATGTGCAAACTCCTTACAGTGGTGGGAATTGAACCCCGATCAGTGATCACTGCTACTGTAAAGCATTACATTAATAATACACTACCTTTTTGTCCTCATTGTGAAGACCCAGTGACACATTAAAAGTAAAAAGTTTCAAAGCCACACTTGCGCCTTGGACAAAGGCTTGAGTAAGGTATCTTTCCAAAGATCCTTCCCTAAATTCCTCCCGTTGCTGTATTTCATTTCCTAGTGTTGGGTGTGGTGGCAAGTGACACGAACTAACGGTTCTGACTCAAAGTAAAATGAAAGGCACTGGAAGAACTCAGGGGGTCCAGTTAGCATCTAAGGATATTTCGGGTCGAGATACGTCATCTTACCCATTTCCCCCATTACCCCATCGCCCAGGAAATGCGCTCTTCTTATTGCTACCATCAGGGAGGAGGTACAGAAGCCTGAAGACCCACACTCAACGATTTAGGAACAGCTTCTTCCCCTCCACCATTAGCTCTTTGAACAGACAATGAACTGACCTCATAAACACTATCTCACTATTTTCGTTCTTTTTGCATTACCTTCTAATTTTTTCAAATATATATATATATTTCTTATTGTAATTTATAATAAAACATAGAACATACAATGTAGAATAGTACAGCACATTACAGGCCCTTCGGCCCACAATGTTGTGCCAACCCTCAAACCCTGCCTCCCATATAAGCCCCCACCTTAAATTCCTCCATATACTTGTCCAGTAGTCTCTTAAACTTCACTAGTGTATCTGCCTCCACCACTGACTCAGGCAGTGCATTCCACGCACCAACCACTTTCTGAGTAAAAAACCTTCCTCTAATATCCCCCTTGAACTTCCCATTCCTTACCTTAAAGCCATGTCCTCTTGTATTGAACAGTGGTGCCCTGGAGAAGAGGCGCTGGCTATCCACTCTATCTATTCCCCTTATTATCTTGTACACCTCTATCATGTCTCCTCTCATCCTCCTTCTCTCCAAAGAGTAAAGCCCTAGCTCCCTTTTTAATAATATTTTTATGTATTGCAAAGTGCTGCTACTGCAAAATCGCAAATTTCACGACATATAGGGGTGATATTAAACCTGATTGTGTTCTATTTTAAGTTACAATCAATCAATCAATCAATAAATGAATAAAATAGTGTGAAATTGGAACAGTGAGGTAGTGTTCATGGACCAGTCGGAAATCTGATGGTGGAGGGGAAGAAACTGTTCCTGAATCACTGAGTGTGGTTCCACCGGCTCCTGTACCTGCTCTTCGAAGGCAGTAACAAGAAGAGGGTATGTCCTGAATGATAAGACCATAAGACCACATGAGCAAAATAAGGCTATTTGGCCTATTGAATCTGCTCTGCCATTTCATCATGACTGATCTATTATCCCCTTCATCTTCTGCCTTCTCCCTCTAACCTTTCACATTCTCAGTAATTAAGAACCTATCAACCTCCACTTTAAATAAACCCAATGGCTTGGCCTCCACATCCATCCATGGCAATGAATTCCTCAGATTTACACCCCCTGGCTAAGGAAATTCCTTGTCACCTCTGTTCTAAAGGGTCATCCTGGTATTCTGAGGTTGTGCCCTCTGGTCCTAGACTCCCTCACTATAGGAAACATTTGCTCCATGTCCAGTTCATCCACTCCTTCGGATAATGGATGCAGCCTTCTTGATGCACGGCTCCTGAAGATATCCCCGATGGCAAGAGGGCCTGGTCTATGACTCAAACACGAGGAAATCTGCAGATGCTGGAATTTCAAGCAACACACATAAAAGTTGCTGGTGAACGCAGCAGGCCAGGCAGCATCTCTAGGAAGAGGTACAGTCGACATTTCAGGCCGAGACCCTTCATCAGGACTAACTGAAGGAAGAGCTATTAAGAGATTTGAAAGTGGGAGGGGGAGGGGGAGATCCAAAATGATAGGAGAAGACAGGAGGGGGAGGGATGGTGCTAAGAGCTGGAAAGTTGATTAGCAAAAGGGATATGAGAGGATCATGGGACGGGAGGCCGAGGGCCGTTAATGCCCCTCCTCCCTCTCGTATCCCCATCTGTTATTTATTTATTTATTATATATATATTCTTTTTCTCTCTCTCCTTTTTCTCCCTCTGTCCCTCTCACTATACTCCTTGCCCATCCTCTGGGCTTCACCCCTCCCCCTTTCTTTCTCCCTAGGCCTCCCGTCCCATGATCCTCTCATATCCCTTTTGCCAATCAACTGTCCAGCTCTTGGCTCCATCCCTCCCCCTCCTGTCTTCTCCTATCATTTTGGATCTCCCCCTCCCCCTCCCACTTTCAAGTCTCTTACTAGCTCTTCTTTCAGTTAGTCCTGACGAAGGGTCTCGGCCTGAAACGCCGACTGTTCCTCTTCCTAGAGGTGCTGCCTGGCCTGCTGTGTTCACCAGCAACTTTTATGTGTGTTGCTGGTCTATGACTCTATGTCTCTCTCAATGACTCAATGGCTGCTGCATATCAAAATAAGGAGTGTTAACCTCATCAGTATTTTGTCTTTGCAGCCCAGGAACTATAATGTTAATCATAAAAAGCTCTTTCAGTATTTCCCCATTCTGTGCAAACTCAGCCAGCACCAAGAAGTGAATATAAAATATCTATCTATCTATCTTTCTTTCGATACAGCACGGAATCAGTCCATCTGGCCCTTTGAGGCATGCTGCCCAGCAATCACTCGGAATTAATCCTAGCTATTCACAGCACAATTTACAACGACTAATTAACCTACCAACTCGTATGCCTTTGGACTGTGTGAGGAAACTGGAGCACCCGGAGGAAACCCACGCGGTCACGCAGAGAACGTACAAACTCCTCACAGGCAGCGGCGGAAATTGTGCTAACCCATCCTGTGCATCTTCATATCTTGTGCCTCTAACACCTCAAGAAGCCCTTAGAGTCTAATCTTTTGTATCATTTATAATGTAACATAAAGCAACCTTTGTGGGGGTAGTTTTATATTGCCAATGACAGATAACGAACCATAGAATAGCAAAAGCTGAGGTCCCATGACTCACATAATCTTATGTCGCTGAGAGGATTTTTATATCATTGCCTGTTATAAAGGAATAGAACAACCTGTACACATTAGTGTGAATTGTTACTGAATTCCCTGGGCTATCAGTGAGGCAGTTTATGTCGTATTAAACACTTGTTTAAACGTTTCAGTTGGTAGCACACATTTACCTCTGAGTCAGAAGGGTGCAGGTTCAAGTCTCACTCCAGACACTTGAGCTGAGAAATCTATGCTAATACTCCAGTGTAGTACCCAGGGCACTCTGCACTGTGGAAGGAGATGCCTTTTGCATGAGATGTTCAACTAAAGCTCTCAGTAGATGTAAGATCTCTCATGGCAATATCTCAGAGAGCAAGTGAGTGCCTGAGTCACTACTTATCTCTCAATCACCCTCATCAAAAGCAAATGAACTGGTTATTTTCTTATTTATTATTTTTATTTATTTAGAGATACCGCACGGATATAGGCCCTTCTGGCCCAATACGCCCACGCTGCCCAAATACACCTATGCGACCAATTAAATTTTATTGTTCAAGAGTCTTATAATATCGGCACTCTCTGATCATTGGACTGTTCCCAGGGACAGACAGAGAGATGGACATCAAGTGCTGTGGGAAGATCATCAACATGGTAAAAGACCCTTCAGTTTGCCCGAAAAATGTTGGTCTTCCAGCACAGAGAGATCTCTGTAAGGGAACACTGCCGACTGGCACAGTCCAGACTGGAAGGGTGCACGCTGAGCGATACTCTGAAGCACGGCGCGGCCAATGCAAAGATTCCGTGGGAAAGGACCACAGTGTAAGGCCCTTCCATTATTGAACACGGAGAGGCTGAGCTGGACGGGGAAGAACCATCAAACAATGAAAGGGTGTATCACCCATTGGGGACACATGAGTGGCAATGTTTCTATGGTTTTAAAAAATAAATGAACTCAAATTGACAATAAACTGGACTGGTCAAAGAACACTGAGGCTGTCTACAAGAAGGGTCAGAGCCGTCTCTATTTCCTGAGGAGACTGAGATCCTTTAACATCTGCCGGACAATGCTGAGGATGTTCTACGAGTCTGTGGTAGCCAGTGTGATCATGTTTGCTGTTGTGTGCTGGGGCAGCAGGCTGAGGGTAGCAGACACCAACAGAATCAACAAACTCATTCGTAAGGCCAGTGATGTTGTGGGGATGGAACTGGACTCTCTCACGGTGGTGTGTGAAAAGAGGATGCTGTCCAAGTTGCATGCTATCTTGGTCAATGTCTCCCATCCACTACATAATGTACTGGGTGGGCACAGGAGTACATTCAGCCAGAGACTCATTCCACCGAGATGCAACACAGAGCGTCATAGGAAGTCATTCCTGCCTGTGGCCATCAAACTTTACAACTCCTCCCTTGGCGGGTCAGACATCCTGAGCCAATAGGCTGGTCCTGGACTTATTTCATAATTTACTGGCATAATTTACATATTACTATTTAACTATTTATGGTTCTATTACTATTTATTATTTATGGAGCAACTGTAACAAAAACCAATTTTCCCCCGGGATTAATAAAGTATGACTATGACTATGGCTATGACTAAACGTAATCAAGGATCAAGGATCAACTTAATTCGCTAAGTTTACATGTATTAGGAATTTGCTGCGGTGTAGAAGCAAAAAACTAATGCAAAATCAAAACAGAACAATTGCCACTAGCCTGTGATCGCCAAGGTATTGTTATACTACGTGGCATGCCCTCAGCTACAATGAAGTGATTGTTCCATAGAGTCAAACTCCTTATTTTGATCCTACATTACCCATTAGCAAGTGTATAATCTTAAAGCAATATTGTGGTATTAAGTGGTCAGCAAACATATGAACTCTGCGGTCCCAAGCTACAAACTACCACAAAATAAGCAAGAATACGGAACTTATTCCCTTTGCCTTTACCACGCCCCCACTACTGAGACTAGTTACCATAAAAAACATAATAAATGCACAACACAGAATACAAAGCAGGCAGAGAACAGATACATGACTCTTACAGTCTGGGAGCCAAAACACAGCTGCCGTCATCTTGGGTATGATCTTGAAAAATATAATGACCACAAAAGCAAAAATTTTGCACCATTTCTTCTTTTCCATTACCTTTATTTTGAAGAAAGTTTGTTTTGAAATGTTAAAAAATGGGATAAAAGCTGTCCTTGAGTCTGACGGCAAATCTGTTCTCATATAGGCACCCTTGTTCCTCAATATGCAAGTGTACTCTGCCATATCTAATTGGCTCATTTTTTCCCATCTGATTATTATCCTAAATGTTCTCTCAAGATTTGTGGCTTGACTTGGTGAAACAGAGGTTAAAGAACTCTAATAGCTGTAAGGTGGATACAAGTGTAGAAAATGTTAAAGATTGTAAAACAGCAGCTCTTACAAACAGGATCATTTACATCTTTTACCTTCTGCACAAGGCTCTTGCTCTCACAGAGGCAAAATCAATCTCAAAATGCTGTGTGTTCCATCTTCCTCCCTCCAATAACGTAGCAGTCCCACAACATCTACAACTTCTTAATTGACCCATCAATCAAAGAAAGACAGAGTTCTGGTTCACAACCTGAACATCAACGAGAGCAAGCCATTCATTCATTCCGAACAGGCAGCAGTCCTCTCCCTTCTCAAGATAAAGTTCAAGTTTAATTGTCATTCAGTCATATACAAAACAGCACTGCACCAGGGCCAAGGTGCAAAACTCGGCACATACAGTTACAAAGAGCACATAAAGTTACTTTATCACTGACTAATGTTCGCAGAGGTCCCTGACTGGTGTGGCCTGAAGAGTGATGTGCATGGGATGTTGTCCTGGAGCCACGACTCTGCAAGAACAAGCCCGCAGCAGTTCTTCATCTCACGCTGGGCCGGCTGCAGTCTAAAGCAGTCCAGCTTGTCTTCCACGGAGTGAAAGCAGTGCTAATCAGAAGGCCAGCTTGCAGGGCCAGCCCCCAAACCAGCCTGGATTCCAGTGCACCCCTGGGTGGCTAAAGCGGGCGACACCGTGGCATGAGTTCCTGGTCTGTGCAACAACTGAGCTACACAGGTCTCCCTCTGTTGGCCTCCCCAAAGAACCAATGAACCAGACTTGCAAAATCCTGTATTACCAATGTCCAACAGGGCCTTGCGATCACAAGAAAAATGTTGAAGACAAACGTTTGCACCATTTGTTGGACCCAGAGAGGCCACTGTGACTAAGCACACCGCAATCTTACCGGACATCTGGCCCTAACATTACAGTGCTGGAACGGGAATGCATCACATGCAATCAAGTTAGGGATCTACCATGAGGAGACCAGCTGCAGGGGCAAGAGATTAGTCTTGACCTGACCCTGCCTAGAGTACTGGCCTAGCGTTTGGAGATCAGCAGGTCCTGGGATCAATGTCAAGGATCGAGGCCCAAGGGTTGAATCAGAAGTCTGGAAATCAAAGCCCATTGTCCAGAACTCTGAGTCATAAGAACAAGAGAACATAAGAAACAAGAGCAGGAGTAGGTAGTCTATCTAGCCTGTCGAGCCTGCTCCACCGTTCAATAAGATCATGGCTGATCTGGCCATGGACTCATCTCCACCTACCTGCCTTTTCCCCATAACCCTTATATCCCTTACTATGCAAAAATCTATCCAACCTTGTCTTAAATATAGTTACTGAGTAACCCCCACTGCTTCATTGGGCAGAGAATTCCCACAGATTCACCACTCTGGGAAAAGCAGTTCCTCCTCATCTCCATCCTAAGTCTACTCCCCTGAATCTTGAGGCTATGTCCCCTAGTTCTAGTCTGTGAGTCTGCAGATCTCTGCGAGTCACTGGGCAAGTCAAGGGGTCCAGTGTCTGCAAGTCTGACTCAGTCTGCTGAATTTTGGAGGCTGAAGACTTTCTATCCTGGGTTTGGAGGGCTGTGTGTGTGCCTGGGTGAGTGAGTGGGAAGGAAGAATGGGGCCTTTCTTCCTATCATTTTGTTGCTTGCTGTGTTCTGTATTGTTCTGCCAAGTATTGTGGGTATGTTATGTTGGCACTGGAAAGTGTGGCGACACTTGTGGGCTGCCATCAGCACAACCTCGAGTGTGTTGTTTGTTACAAACAACACATTTTACTGTATGTTTTGATGCACATGTGATAAATAAATCTAATCTTCGATCTATCCTGGGATTTGGAGGAGGAAACTGGAGGCCCACGAGCTAGTCCTCAGCAGTGCCTCGGCATTATCATTTCAGACAACCTGTTCTGGGTCCAGCACGTAAGTGCCATTACAAAGAAGGCATGTCAGTACTTCTACTTTCTTGGGAGTTTGCAAAAAAATTAACGTCATTTAAATCCTTGAAAAACTTCCATAGATGTGCGGTAAAGGGGCACAGTTAAGATGGTGCCAAGTGGCTGCCTCTTTGAGCTCATCTGCGGAAACAGCTTACATTCCTCTCTTTAATGTATTTTTTTAATCCTTTCAAGGTGGTTGGAACTCTATTGAGGTCCCTGATCTGCAACGGCACTCAAACGTGTGTGTTTTTTTTTTCCCAGGGAGATGAGTTCCCATTCCTGGAGCTCACTGCCCGACCAGCTGTTTTCCGACATTCTCCGGGCGCGGTATGGAAGGCGCCAGGGTGCAGCCCTGTGGACGACTGGTTTCAGGCTGGTGCCGCTGGCTGATGCCTCGCGGGAGAAGTTCATGAGGATTTCACTGTGGCGGATGTGTGGACGGAGCTCTCTGTAGCTGAGCAACCGGTCTCCCTTTTTCTCGATGGTAGGGAGATTGTTCTGCCAATTCCCGAGTCAGAGAATCTCGGAATAAAAAGTAAAGTGACAGACAGTAACATCATAACAGTGTATGTTAGTCTCCCCTTTCACTGTGAAATAGATGCCATCTCCCTGTCCTTTATTAGTGAGAGAACGAGAGCCTCTGGCATGTTGATCTGTTGGGTAAACAATAGATTTTGTTGACTGCAGATCTTGATCTCACTCTGGGGAGCTTTGATATTGCTTGGTTGGTGGTGGGTGCTGACACTTTTTGCTGAAATGGGTGGGAGAGGGGGGAGGAGGTTGATGTGTTGATGCTTCTACTGCTTGTGGGGGTGGGGGCAGAGGGGGCTTTGGAGTCCTAACATTTTTGTGTCATTCATTCTTCTGTTTTTTTTGTGGATGTCTGTGAAGACTAAGTATTTCAGGTTGTATGCTGTATAAATTCTCTGATGATAAACGGAACCATTTGAATAATTTAAAGAGTATACTGACTGGTTGCATCATGGCCTGTAGGGAAACACCAATATCCTTAAATAGAAAAGCCCGCAGAAAGTAGTGGATATGGCCAAGTCCATCATAGGTGAAGTCCTCCCCACCATTAAGCACATCTACAAAGCGTGCTGTCACAGGAAAACTGCATTCTTCATCAAGGACCCCACCACCCAGGCCATGCTCTCTTCTCACTGCTACCAATAGGAAGGAGGTACAGGAGCCTCAGGTCCCACACCAACAGGTTCAGGAACAGCTATTACCCTGTAACCATCAAGCTCCTGAACCAAAGTCAAGGACTTCACTCACCTCAACACTGAATTGATTCCACAACTTATGCACTCACTTTCAAGGATTCTACATCTCAAGTTCTCCATATTATTTATTTAATATTGTTATTATCTTGCTTTTCTTTTTGTATTTGCACAATTTGTTGCCTTTTGTGCGTTGGTTTGTTGTCTGTATTTGTGTGCAGTTTTCATTGATTCTTAAAGTTCAAAGTATATTTATTAGCAAAGTACATATAAGTCACCATATATGACCCTGAGATTCTATTGTGTTTCTTTGTATCTACCATAATGCACACAAGAAAATGAATCGCAGGGTAGCATATGGTGACGTATATGTACTTTGCTAATAAATTTACTTTGAACTTGGTGATGAACTTGAAAGAGAGGCCACTGATCTACAGATGTTGACAGGAAAGGACAAGGCAGACATTTGAGAAGCCTCCATTTCTTGTGTTTTAGTGTATCGAGAGGAAGGTCACCCCAGCACCTCACTGGGACATGATGAAAGAATTGTGGCCAACATTTTAGAAAGTGAGGCAAGCAACAGTAGCACAATGCTTAATGCAATGCCTTACAGCATCGACGATCGGGAGATCGGGGTTCAATTCCTGCTGCTGATTGTAAGGAGTTTGTACATTCTCCCTGTGGCCACATGTCCGGTTTCTTCCTACATTCCAAAGATCTGGAATTAGTGAGTTGTGAGCATACTTCATTGGCGTCAGAAGCAAGGCAAAACTTGCAGGCTGCCCCCAGCACATCTCGGACAGTGTTGATCATTGACGCAAATGGCGTATTTCACTGTATGTGTCAAATAAAGCTAATCTTTTCTTTAAAAGAATGGCTCCACTATAGCACCTTGGATTTACCTTAAAAGAATCTCTGCGTATCCCATCTGTAAGTATCATCAAGTGTCAAACACTCGTACTGTTAGTTATGGTAATAACATACTCCACTTATCTTGATTTGCATGTTGTGAACGTGCTGTATTAGTGCTGGAAGCATGGTGACAATCATGGGCTGTCCTCCAGCACAAATCTCGGACTGTTTGTATGTTTCCATGTCTCGATGTACATGAGACAAATAAGTGTGCTCCCGTTTCCTCCCAAAACCCAAAGACATACAGATTGGAAGGTTAGAGACACAACTGACTGCAGATGCTGAAATCTGGCAGTATATACATGAGAGGGTCAGGCAGCGTCTATGGAGGGAGATGGACATTCTGGATGAAAGGTCACAACCTGAAATACCGACCTCCATTTGCCTTCATAGACTGGCAGGTTAATTGGCTGTTGTAAATTGTCCCTAGTGTGTGAGTGAGAGGACGAGGGGAGTTAATGGATCTGTGGGCAGAATAAAGAGATTCATATAAGTAGGTACTTGATTGTTAGCACAGAGTCAAAGGCCCGAAGGACCTGTGACTGTGCTGGATCACTGTGCTTCTCCATTCTTCTCTTGCTCAGGTCCCTAACACTGTTTAATTTGCAGTGACAGCTCAGTAAATGGAGGGTCTATAGCCAGGCAATGTATCATCAAGGGAGTTGATGGGAAGGGAACACAGTGGATAATGGATGGGTGACCAGCGACAAGGGAATTCTGCAGAATGTAAACAACATTTCAATATCTCGCAGGGTGAGGAGGTCACTGTTGTACTGAAATGAAACTTCATCTCTGATAACAATTGATGCCTTTACGCAAAAAGTAAACTTACCACAATATAACAAAGAGGTTCCTATTTAAAGAAAAGAGATTAAAGATTAACTTCATTTGTCACATGTACATTGAAACATACAGTGAAATGCATTGTTTGCATCAAATCAAATGAGTGAGGATTGTGCATGGGGCAGCCTGCAATTATCATCATGTTTCCAGTGCCAGCAACTCACTAATCCTAACCCGTACACCTTTGGAATGTTGGAGGAAACCAGAGCACCCAGAGGAAACCCACATGATCATGGGGAGAACATGGAAGCTCCTTATACACAGTATTGGGAACTGAACCCCTGATCAGTGATCGATCATGTTAGTCGTCATAGTCATAGTCATACTTTATTGATCCTGGGGGAAATTGATTTTCGTTACAGTTGCACTATAAATAATTAAGTAGTAATAAAACCATAAATAGTTAAATAGTAGTATGTAAATTATGCCAGGAAATAAGTCCAGGACCAGTCTATTGGCTCAGGGTGTCTGACCCTCCAGGGGAGGAGTTGTAAAGTTTGATGGCCACAGGCAGGAATGACTTCCTATGACGCTCTGCGTTGCATCTCGGTGGAATGAGTCTCTGGCTGAATGTACTCCTGTGCCCACCCAGTACATTATGTAGTGGATGGGAGACATTGTCCAAGATAGCATGCAACTTGGACAGCATCTTCTTTTCAGACACCACCGTCAGAGAGTCCAGTTCCATCCCCACAACATCACTGGCCTTATGAATGAGTTTGTTGATTCTGTTGGTGTCTGCTACCCTCAGCCTGCTGCCCCAGCACACAACAGCAAACATGATCGCACTGGCCACCACAGACTAGTAGAACATCCTCAGCATCGTCCGACAGATGTTAAAGGACATCAGTCTCCTCAGGAAATAGAGACGGATCTGACCATTCGTGTAGACAGCCTCAGTGTTCTTTGACCAGTCCAGTTTATTGTCAATTCGTATCCCCAGGTATTTGTAATCCTCCACTATGTCCACACTGACCTTCTGGATGGAAACAGGGGTCACCGGTACCTTAGCTCTCCTCAGGTCTACCACCAGCTCCTTAGTCTTTTTCACATTAAGCTGCAGATAATTCTGCTCACACTATGTGACAAAGTTTCCTACCGTAGCTAACTATGTTAAGCTAACCACGCCACCTTTACAAAGTTTTATGAGAGGCACAACCATGATACGGTATCATAAGGTCATAAGATATAGGAGCAGAATTAGATCATTTGGCCCTTTGAGTCTGTTCCACCATTTCATCATGGCTGATCCATTTTCCCTCTCAGCCCCAATCTCCAGCCTTCTCCCCCATATCCCTTCATGCCCTGACTAATCAAGAATCTATCAACCTCTGCCTTAAATATAACCAATGACTCGGCCTCCACAGCCACCTGCGGCAAAGAATTCCACAATTTCACCACCCTCTGGCTAAACAAATTCCTCCTCATCTCCGTTCCATAAGGACTCTGTTCTGGGATTGTGTCCCCTGGTCATAGACTCTCCCACCATAGGAAATAGGCCCTTCAGCCCAACTCATCCATACTGACCAAGGTTCCCCGAAGCTAGTCCCATTTGCTGACATTCGTCTCGTATCCCTCTAAACCTCTCCTATACATATATCCATCTGAGTGCCTTTCAAATGTTGGTAAAGCACCTGCCTCAGCCAATTCCTCTGGCAGCTCGTTTCATACACTGACCACCTTCCAGGTGAAATGTTACCCCTCAGGTTCCTATTTAATCAGAATCAGGTTTAACATCACTGGAATATGTTGTGAAATTTGTTGCCTTTGTGGTAGCAGGACAATGCAATATGTAATAATAGGAAGGAAACTTGATTGGTGACGGCCTGAAGAGATATCAGAATCAGAATCAGGTTTACTATCATTGGCATGAGTCGTGAAATTTGTTAACTTCGCAGCAACAGTACAATGGAATACATGATAATATAGAAAGCAAAAAATAAGTAAATCATTTACAGTAAGCACATATATGTATACTGAATAAATTTCAAATTTTGCAAAATCAGAAATAACATATATTTAAAAGAAAGTGAGGTAGTGTTGAAGGGTTCGATGTCCATTTAGGAACCCTATGGCAGAGGGGAGGAAGCTGTTCCTGCATTGCTGAGTGTGTGCCTTCGGGCTTCTGTACCTCCTTTCTGATGGTAACAGTGAGAGGAGGGCATGCCCTGGGTGATGGGGGTCTTTAATAATGGAGGTTGCCTTTCTGAGGAACTGCTCCTTGAACATGCCTAGAGGCTAGTACCCAAGATGGTGCTGACTAAATTTACGACTTTATGCGGATACGGGGAGCAGGCAGGAAATTTGGGTTGAGGGGGAAATAGATTAGCCATGATGAAATGATGGAGCAGACTCAATGGGCCAAATGGCTTAATTCTGCTCCTATATCTTATGGTCTTAAAATGTGAATTACAGTATATATACAATAGTTAAATTAAATAAGTAGTTCAAAATAAAAATAAAGAAAGTAGTGAGGTAGTGTTCCTGGATTCAATATTCATTCAGAAATCGGATGGCAGAGGGGAAGAAGCTGCTCCTGAATCACTGAGTGTGTGCCTTCAGGCTTCTGTACCTCCTTCTGGATGATAGTAATGAGAACAAGGCATGACCTGGGTGACAAGGGTCCTTAATGATAGATGCTGCCTTTTTAAGGCATCACTCTTTGAAGATGTCCTAGATACTACAGAGGCTAGTTCCCAGGATGGAGATGACTAAGTTCTCCTTTCGCCCTTTGCCCTCTAGTTCTTGATCCCCCAACCCTGGGAAACAGACTGGCTTCATTCACCTAATCTATACCCCCCCTCCCCCCTACACACAAACACACCTCTATAACGTCACCTCTCAGTCTCCTACGCTCCAAGGAATCAAGTCCTAGCCTGTCCAATCTCCCCTTATAACTCACACCTGAGTCCTGGAAACATTCTCATAAATTCAGCAGAAGTTACCTCAAGACCATTTTAATCAAGAATAAATCTACATTCAGAGTGGAATTTAACGGATCATTGTTAAATAATGATGTGAAAGAATTGATTTATCCTTAATTCTTCACTCCTATCTTGCTTTGATTATGATTGGTGAGATGGGAAGGAGTAGTGTAAGCATTATCAGTGAATAAAGCGTATCTCACAGTGGCAGATACAATCAGAAACTCTAGAGGGGTCATCTAAAAGCACCAATCTGGGACTTTAAAAAATTTGAATTTTAAAACATCTGTTCTTTGGGATGAAGGTGTTGACGACATTTACTACCAGCTGCCGATAAGAAACTAGTGATGGCCTTCAACCTGCGAAGTAATGGTGTTCCCCCAGTCCAGATAGGTAAGATGTAGACACAGCAAGTCAGGCAGCATCTATGGAGGAATGTGAACAGTTGACGTTTTGGGCCGGGATCTACATCAGGATCAGTCTTAGTCCAAGACGCAGACTGTCTGACTTGCAGAGTTCCTCCAGTACTTTTATATTAACACTACAGCACAGTCCGGGTCCTTTGGCCCGCAATGTTGTACTGATCTTTAAACTGCTCTGAGATCAATATAACCCTTCCCTCCTACATAGGCCTCCATCCATGAGGCTATCTAAGAGTCCCTTAAATGTCCCTAATGTATCTGTCTCTACCAGGACTGGCACTTACCACTCTGTGTAAAATTACCTTTGATGTCCCCCTTATTATTTTCTCCAATCACCTTAAAATTATCCCCCCTTGTCTTAGCCATTTCCGCTCGGGGGAAAAGGTCTCTGGCTGTCCATTCTATCTATGCTTCTTATCATCTTATACACCTCAATCAAGTCAACTCTCATCCTCCTTTTCTTCCAAAGAGAAAAGTTCTAGCTCACTCAACCAATCCTCGGAAGATATGCTCTCCAGTCCAGACGGCATCCTGGTAAATCTCCTCTGCATCCTCATTAAAGCTTCTACAACCTTTCTGTTAGGAGGCGATCAGAACTGAGCACAATATTCTGAAGATTTCCAGCATCTGCAGAATCTCATGTAGATGTCGAAATGAAACAACACACAAAGTGCTGGAGGAACTCGATGGGTCAGGCAGCATCTACGGAGGGGAATGGATAGCTGGCATTTTAGGTGGAGACCCTTCATCTGGATTCAGTCGACTGCCATCTCAGTCATTAAGATCTTGGGTCCAAACATAATGGTGAACGATTCATCAGGGAGTGGAAAGAGTAGGGGTAGTTTACCTTTATCTTGGCCAATAGTTATCACTGCTTTGGCCTTATTGCATAGGTATGATCGTAGACATGTATAGACTTAGCAAATGAAAGGGGAAGTTTCGCCTCCACCCTTAACCTAGAAATCTGCTTGAGTTCTGCAGTGCCAAGTTCCACTAAGTACACCCAGAGTCTGTAAACCCGTTTAATTGGCTACAAAGCATAATGGGACACTCTGAGAGTGACAGGCAAGACACTTGCAAATGCAAGACTGTCTCCCCTCCTGCTGTGTAACGTCGTGGCTGGAGTGTTCAGCATGTTCCCACATTCGACACCTGTCGGTTTAATTTCCTTTCTGTGCTATATTTAGCACAACAATTAATCTGTATTTTCACAGAGTCAATAACCTGTTTATTTTAAATCGATGCACATCTGCGTTAAGACCACTCTGACAGGAGTTTCTATCAATGCATTAATCAGTGGACTAAAAATAGCTGGGAGAAGATGGTAAACTCACCAGAGTGAGTACCAAGCACTCCCAGGTTAGTTGGAAGCACAGATTAGATTTAGAGTACAGCTCTCTCAATAATGTTAAAATTGAAGGTAGTTCCTTAACACAGAAATAAAAAGATGAGTCCATAATCAATATTTTTCAATGAATTTTCTTTAGAACTGTGGTCCCTGTTGTATTATGTCATTCGATTTAGTGCATTGCAAGGTTAAAAGCATTGAGATAGATGACCAGATAATCTATGTCGCTGGGTTTACTTAAAAAGAAATAAAAGTAACTGGGAGGGCTGCCTGGCTTTTTGTTGAATCGTGTCAGCGTATCTTTTACGTATCCACGAATTAAGTAAACAGGCCCGAAAGATCAGCAGTCTTGGTGGTTGAAATCAATCCCAGAAGGACGATACCACCATTTTCTACTTAACCATTGTGAGTATCTCCTTCACATCACCAACCACAGGTCAGACAGTTTGCAATTACCAGGCTGGGGTTGAGGAACAGTTACAATTATAGAGTTGGTGGTCAGGAATCAGTAATGCTTCTGAATATAAGGAACTTCACTGAAACTGCATGAAGTTACTTTAACTTCAAATACAAGTTCAACAGGCTGTATCGTCATTTGGCAAACAATGGAGAAAGGTCTTCAGATATACCAACAGTCCCTCCAAAGCCAAAATCATTCATAGACCGGCCCATAAAACAATGAGCCCAATTGTGGGTTCTTGAAACCCTTAGGAGGAGTCATCAACACTTCACAAGCAGAATATCTACACACACACACACACACACACACACACACACACTTACTTATAAATTGTAAGTAGGATCACTGGTTGAATCCATCCCTCCAAAAATTAGCTTTATTTGTCACATGTACATCAAAACATGGAAACATACACTGAAATGCATTATCTGCGTTAATGTCCAATGCAGCCCGAGGATTGTGCTAGGGGCAGCTTGCAAGTGTCGCCACGCTTCTAGAGCCATGGAATCCCCACAACTCACTAACCCTAACCCATACATCTTTAAGATGTGGCAGAAATTGGAAATCCACATGGTCATAGGGAGAATGTATAAACTCCTTACAGAACATTGGGTATATTGAAGGCAGAGGTTGGTAAATTCTTGAAGGGTTATGGGGAGAAGGCAGGAGATTGGGGCTGAGAGGGAAAAATGGATCAGCCATGATGAAATGGTAGAGCAGACTCAATGGGCCAAATGGCCTAATTCTGCTCCTATATCCTATGGTCTTATGGACATTGGTGAGAATTGAACCCGAGTAGGTAATCACTGGTACCTATAAAGTGACAGCACTAACCACTACACTATCATTACCATACCAGGCCAGACAAATGTAATAGAATTTTCTTGTCTACACATAGACTTCTTTAAAGTGAAGTGGGACATTCACAGCTCAGATCTGAAAGAGGGAGGAATGTTTGAACAGGCAGGGCTTACAACCACTGAATTTTATAAGAGAGAGTGGAGATATCATTGAAACAACTTCCTAAGGGATCCTGACAGGTTGGATTTGGAGAAGATGTTTCCAGCTGAGGGAAAATCTTAATCCTGGGGTTACTGTTTAAAAATAAAAGGTCACCTATTTAGAACAGAGATGAAGAAAAAGCTTTCCTCTCAGAGTACTGTGAGTTTTTGGAAAGAGCAGTGGAAGTGACGCCTTGGAATATTTTCTAATGGTGGGTAGATTCTTAAGCAAGGAGGTGAAAAGTTGCTGTGACAGACAGGAATACCGAGTTGAGTTTGCATTATAAAACATAGATGTTGTGCCAAGACAATTAAACTAGTAATTAAGCATCTAAACCCTTCTGTGCACACAGGGTGGAGTGACTGCATAGTGGTTAGCACAACACTACACAGTAAGATGACCTGGGTTTAAATCCTGCCGCTGCCTACATGGAGTTTGTACAAGTACGGTGGGACACAGGAGCAGCTCGGTACTGCAGCAGTTCGCGTAACACTGCACAGCGCCAACCCTAAGAAAGGGGTCTGATTCCTGCCGGTATCTATCTGGAGTCTATACATTCTCTTGGTGACGCATGGATTTCCTCCAGGTGCTCCAGTTTCCTCCCAGAATCCAAAGACGTACCAGTTGGTAGGTTAATTGGTCATTGTAAATTGTCCTGTGATTAGGCTGGGATTATATTGTGTGTTGCTGGGTGGCGTGGCTCAAAAGGCTGGAAGGGCCCATTCCATGCTGTATCTCGATAATAAATACAGATCCATTTCTAAATGTGCCTCCGGCCCTACTTGCCTCCACTGCTGCACTTGGCAGGACATTCCAGGCACACACCACACTCTGCGTAAAAAAATTGGCCCAAAATCTCCTTTGAGATGAACCGCTCCCACTTCAAATGCCTGCTCTCCAGTATTCAGCACTTCAACCCTGGGAAAAAGATAACGGCTGTCTATTCTATCAACGCCCCTCATAACCTTTTAAAATTCTATTTGGACAACACATACAAAATGCTGGAGGAACTCAGCAGGCCAGGCAGCGTCTATGGAGAAGAGTGAACAGTCGACGTTTCAGGCCAAGGCCCTTCATCGGGAAAATTCTATTAGGTTTACCCCAAGCCTCTGCTGCTTCAGAGAAAACAACCCAAATTCATTTTCTTTCAGGGATTTACATGAAGGTAAAGAAATACAGTCGAATATGTGAAAAGTTACATAAACAAAGACCGACAAAAGACCAATGTGCAAAAGAAGACAAACTGCGCAAAAAAAATAAAAACAACAGGAATTCTGCAGATGCTGGAAATTCAAGCAACACACATCAAAGTTGCTGGTGAACGCAGCAGGCCAGGCAGCATCTGTAGGAAGAGGTGCAGTCGACGTTTCAGGCCGAGACCTTTCGTCATGACGAAGGGTCTTGGCCTGAAACGTCGACTGTACCTCTTCCTACAGATGCTGCCTGGCCTGCTGCGTTCACCAAAAAAAAAATAATATTGAGAACATGAGTTGTAGAGTCCTCGAAAGTGAGTCTGTGGGCTGTGCAATCAAGTCAGAGCCGTGGAGAGTGGATTTATCCATGCTGGATCAAGAGCCTGCCGGTTGCAGGGCGAGAATTGCTCCTGAACCCGGTGGTGTGGGACCCAAGGCTTCTGTGGGACCAACGGTAATAATGAGAAGAGAGGATGGCCTGGATATGGGGCTCCTTGATAGTGGATGCTGCTCGCTTCTGCACACTCTCCAAAGTCTCCACACCCTTCCTATAAACGGATGACCAGAAACGAATGCAATGCACAAGATGCAGCCTAACCAGAGTTTTCTAAAGTCTTATCATACTTAATGGTAGATGAGGCTTGAGGGGGCAAGGTCTGACTCTCGCTCCCGGTGTACTGCTTGGGTGGCGAGGTGGAGATACGCCTCTACCAAAGGAGGTATGAGGCATTCCTTCCCTCCTCTATCCTACAGGTCACCCTTGGGCAAGGTGTAGGACCTGCTTAGCCCCCTGATCAGGGTCACCATGGGAGCAGGTGGCGGATAGTTGTATGAGCAGCTGGTGTATATCACAAGTCCTAGTAGCGCGACCACTGACGCCAGGCGGACAATCTCTGAAGAGTATTGATAATGACTGGGGTCACCCGTCTTGTAAAGACACTGACCAGAAGGCGGCAGTGGCAAACCACTTCTGTCGAAAAATTTGCCAAGAACAATCATGGTCGTGGGACCATGATCGCCCGTGTCATATGACACAACACATAATGATGATGATGAATGTGCTGCTAAATTGGCAGTGCTACCTGCTTGATCCAAGGATTGGACAGAGCAGGAAATGAAAGGAGAAAGTGTCACACTGGTGAAGTGAGCTTGTAGAGGGAGTGAGGTTTTATTCAAATTCTAGCTGCGCTACACCAGATCTGGGAGCATCAGCAGTACTAAAATTAAATCGCACTGAAATGAAATAATGCTGATTCAGGCTTGCAGAAACGGATAACACTCAGCTTCCCAATGCTAACAGTAAGTTCTTAATAATGGAAATCCAAATAACTTATTTCAGTTTTATATTAATATCCGACTCAGTAAGTATTTTAACACACAAATTACTACTGCAATATTAATGAACAAACACTTTACATGTCCAAGAAACCATTTTTCGGTCTTTGCCACTGTAATCCAGTTCCAAACGCTATCACCTGCTAAAATTGCAGATAATGCTTCATTTATATACATCTGGCATTCACCTATTAATGCCACCGAGTATCATTTTGGCTCAGTTAGTGGAAGGCTCTCCTCTGCATCAGATAGGTACTGGTTTAAGGCTTACTTCAGGATCTAAGCATGTAATCCATGATTCGCTGCAGTACTGAGGGAGTTCTCCCTGTGCCCTGCTCAATGGCATTGTCCATAGCTCACTTGGTGAGATCCCAACCTTTTGGTCGAAGGTCATGGGTTCAGGTACCACTTCAGGGGCTTAAGACTGACCCACAACATGTTAGTGCAGGATATGCAAGTGTCAGAGTTGTTCTCACTTGAATCAGAAGTTAGCATCTGCCTCATCAGAAATCGCAGGTGGATATACTGTAATAGATTCCAAGATGGAGTCGGGGTTCTCCTGGGTATCTTGGCAAATATCTCGACCTTTAACATCCTTCCTGGAAGGAAAATAGTCGTCCTTACTCTGATAAGGCCCACATATGATTAGAGCTATACGACCCAGCTATCCACTCGGTTCAAGGATGCTCAGGGATGGAAGGTAAATGCTGGCTCCTCCAATGGTATCACCGTTCCCTAGAAAAATTAAATTACTGCACGTCTGCTACTACATTATAATGGTGGCTGCCGGTAGCGTGGCAGGTAGCATAATCTTTCACATCACCAACAATCGGGGCTCATTTCCCAGCTTCTGTCTGTAAGGAGTTTGTACTTTCTCCCCATGATTGTTAACCCTAACCCTAATCCTAATGCCTGGGCTTCCTTCTGGTGCTCCAGTTTCCATGCACTTTACAAAAAAAAAACAAACACAAGTTAGAGTTTTTAAATTGTGGACAAGCTACGTTGGTGCCAGAGCCACGGCAACACTCGCAGGCTGCCTCCAGGACATCCTGAGACTGTGTTAGTCACTGACGCAAACAATTCATTTCACTGTACATTGCAATATTTCATTGCCACTCTCTGTAAGCTCCAGAGGAATGCTGCGCGTGCAAATCCTAGGAGATCAGCAGTTCCTGAGATATTCAACCCACTCTGTCTGGCATCAACAATCATTCCTCTGTCAAAGTGACTTAGATCACATTTCTTCCCCATTCTGATGTTTGGTCTGAACTTCTTGACCGAGTCTAACTGCTTTTATAGATTGAGTTGCTGCCGGGTGATTGGTTGACTAGAGTAAGCACACAGGCATACCTAACAAAGTGGTGACTGAGTGTATGTCGACCTTTAACTTCCTTTGTGGAAGGAAATTTGGCATCTTTACTCTGATAAGGGTCACACGTGCCTCTAGAGCTACCGCAAATGAAATGACCCAGCAAGCCACTTCAAGGATGCTCAGGGGTGGAAGATAAATGCTGGCTTGCCCAGTGATGACACAGCACATTAAAAACAAAATCGCTGAGTGTACGCTGGTAAATTACAATGGAGGCTACCAGTAGCACGGCAGATACAGTGCCAATGATCAGAAGATTGGGATTCAGTTCCTGCCTCTGTACATAGAAACATAGAAACAGAGAAAACATACAGCACAATACAGGCCCTTTGGCCCACAAGGCTGTGCCGAACATGTCCCTAACTTAGAACTACCTATGCTTTACTCATATCCCTCTATTCTTCTAAGCTCCATGTAGTCATCCAGGAGTCTTTTAAAAGACCCTATCGATTCTGCCTCTACCACTGTCGCCGGCAGCCCATTCCACGCACTCACCACTCTCTGTGTAAAAAACTTACCCCTGACATCTCCCCTGTACCTACTTCCAAGCACCTTAAAACTGTGCCCTCTCGTGCTAGCCATTTTAGCCCTGGGAAAAAGCATCTGATTATCCACATGGTCAATGCCTCTCATTATCTTGTACACCTCTGTCAGGTCACCTCTCATCCTCTGTCGCTCCAAGGAGAAAAAGCTGAGTTCACTCAACCTATTCTCATAAGGCATGCTCCCCAATCCAGGCAACATCCTTGTAAATCTCCTCTGCACCCTTTCTATGGTTTCCATGTCCTTCCTGTAGTGAGGCAACCAGAACTGAGCACAGTACTCCAAGTGGGGTCTGACCAGGGTCATATATAGCTGCAACATTACCTCTCAGCTCTTAAACTCAATCCCACAATTGATGAAGGCCAATGCACCATATGCCTTCTTAACCACAGAGTCAACCTGTGTAGCAGCTTTGAGTGTCCTATGGACTCGGACCCCAAGATCCTTCTGATCTTCCACACTGCCAGGAGTTTTACCATTAATACTATATTCTGCCATCATATTTGATCTACCAAAATGAACCACTTCACACTTATCTGGGTTGAACTCCATCTGCCACTCCTCAGCCCAGTTTTGCATCCTATCAATGTCCCGTTGTAACCTCTGACAGCCCTCCACACTATCCACAACACACCCAACCCTTGTGTCATCAGCAAACTTACTAACCCATCCCTCCACTTCCTCATCCAGGTCACTTATAAAAATCACAAAGAGTAAGGGTCCCAGAACAGATCCCTGAGGCACACCACTGGTCACCGGTCTCCATGCAGAATATGGCCCATCTAAAACCACTCTCTGCCCTCTGTGGCCAAGCCAGTTCTGGACCCACAAAGCAATGCCCCCTTGGATCCCATGCCTCCTTAGTTTCTCAGTAAGCCTTGCATGGGGTACCTTATCAAATGCCTTGCTGAAATCCATATACACTACATCTATGGCTCTACTTTCATCAATGTGCTTAGTCACATCTTCAAAAAGTTCAATAAGGCTCATAAGGCACAACCTGCCTTTGACAAAGCCATGTTGACTATTCCTTATCAGATCATGCCTCTCCAAATGTTTATAAATTCTGCCTCTCAGGATCTTCTCCATCAACTTACCAACCTCTGAAGTGAGACTCACTGGTCTATAATTTCCTGGGCTATCCCTACTCCCTTTCTTGAATAAGGGAACAACATCCACAACCCTCCAATCCTCCAGAACCTCTCCTGTCCTCATTGATGATGCAAAGATCATCGCCAGGGGCTCAGCAATCTCCTCCCTTGCTTCGCACAGTAGCCTGGGGTACATGTCATTCAGTCCCGGAGACTTATCCAACTTGATGTTTTCCACAAGCCCCAGCACATCCTCTTCCTTAATATCTACATGCTCAAGTGTTTCAGTCCACTGCAAGTCATCCCTACTATCTCCAAGATCCTTTTCCGTAGTGGATATTGAAGCAAAGTATTCATTAAGTACCTCCACTATTTCCTCTGGTTCCATACACACATTTCCACTGTCACACTTGTATGGTCCTATTCTCTCACGTTTTATTCTCTTGCTCTTCACATACTTGTAGAATGCCTCAGGGTTTTCCTTAATCCTGTCCGCCAAGGCCTTCTCATGGCCCCTTCTGGCTCTCCTAATTTCCTTCTTAAGCTCCTTTCTGCTAGCCTTATAATCTTCTAGATTCATATCATTACCTAGTTTTTTGAACCTTTCATACTCTCTTCTTTTCTTCTTGACTAGATTTACAACAGCCTTTGTGCACAACGGATCTTATACCCTACCATCCCTTCCATGTCTCATTGGAACGTACCTACGCAGAACCCCATGAAATATTCCTTGAACATTTGCCGTATTTCTTCAGTACATTTCCCTGAGAACATCTGTTTCCAATTTATGCTTCCAAGTTCCTGCCCGATAGCCTCATAGTTTCCCTTACTCCAATTAAACATCTCCCTAACTTGTCTGTTCCTATCTCTCTCCAATACAATGGTAAAGGAGATAGAATTGTGATCACTATCTCCAAAATGCTCCCCCACTGAGAGACCTGACACCTGACCAGGTTCATTTCCCAATACCAGATCAGGCCTCTCCTCTTGTAGGCTTATCTACGTATTGTGTCAAGAAACCTTCCTGAACACACCTAACAAACTCCACCCCATTTAAACCCTTCAGTCTAGGGAGATGCCAATCAATATTTGGGCAATCAAAAGATTGTATGTTCTCCCTGTGACCATATGGGTTTCCACATAGTGCTCTGGCTTCCTCCCACATTACAAAAGAAAGTGCAAAGGTTAGAGTTAGCAAGTTGTGCTTACACTACGCTGGTGCCAGAAGCATGGAGACGCTTGTGGGCTGCCCCAACCAAATCTTCGGACTGTGTTTAATTGTTGACACAAACCTCGCATTTCACTGTGTGTTTCAATGTACGTGTGGCAACTAAAGCTAATCTTTAAAAACGCTTTAAATTTCAAAAACCATTTACTCTAAGTTTGCAAATGAATGATAACCAATAATCACGTAAGGAGACTAACTTGCTCTGAAAAAGTGACATTAACATTCTGCATTTACACATTATAAACTTTTACAAATAAACAACACACGTAAACGCTGGAGGAAGACATCAGGTCAGGCAGCCTCAATGTAAAGAATAAACTGTCAAAGTTTCGGGCTGAGACCCTTCTTCAGGATTGAGAAGAAAGGGGAAAGATGCTGGAATAAAAAGGTGGGGGCAGGGGAAGGAGGCTAGCTGGAAGGTGCTAGGTGAAGCCAAGAGAGTGGGAAAGGTCAAGAGCTGGAGAAGAAAGAATCTACTAGGAAAGGAGAGTGGACCATAGGAGAAAGTGAAGGAGGAGAGACCCAGGGGGAAGATGTAGGCAGGTGAGAAGAAGTAAACGGTCAGAGTGGGCAATAGAGGAGGTAGGGGTGGAATGTGTTCACCAGAAGGAAAAATCAATGTTCATGCTATCAGGTTAGAGGATACCTAGACATAATATAAAGTGTTGCTTCTCCACCCAGAGTGTGGCCTCAGGTCTAAGAAACAAACACTTTATGTCTTTTTGGAATCTGCTGAACATGAAGGAGAAGTGAGTGTCATTTCCATTCACAATCCTGCCTTCTTGTTAGAGGTGTACAAGATGATAAGAGGCAAAGATTGAGTGGACAAGAGACATTTTCCCAGAGTGGCATGAAGAGGCATAATTATAGAATGCTTAGAGGAATGTATTGGGGGATGTCAGAGATAGGTTTTATTACATGGAGAGTGGTGAGTGCATGGAACGCACTGTCAGGAGTGGTACTAGAGGCACGTACATTTGGGACATTTAAAAGCTCTAAGATAAGCACACGGATGAAGGAAAAATAGAGGGTTATGTGGGGGGTAGGAAAGGTTAGATTGATCTCAGAGGAAGTTCGAAGGTCAGATTCATTCATTATGGGGCTTGGGCTTTTAGCTTTGGAGCAAAGAGGCAGACTTGATCGAGCTGTATAAGATAATGAGGCATAGATACAGTGGACAGCCAGTGCCTTTTTCCCAAGGTGAAAATGGCTAATACAAAAGAGTGATTGGAGGAAAGTACTGGGAGGATTTCAACGGTAGGTTTTTTTACACGGAGAGTAGTGAGTGCGTGGAACACTCTGCCATGGGTTGTGGTAGAGACAGGTACATAAGGGATATTTAAGAAATTCTTAGATAGGCACATGGATAATAGAAAAATGGAGAGTATGTGGGAGGGATGGGGTAGATTGATCTCAGAGTAGGTTAAAAGGGTCAGTATAACATCACGGGCTGAAGGGCCTGATCTGTTGCTGTACTGTTCTATGTTTTATGTTCTGTCAAGACACCCAAACTCTCATCACCTTACTCCTGTGTGATCTTGCTGTGCTCCGCCAATTGACTGGAACGTTGGGCCCTAATGGTGACGGGATCAACACTTCAAAAAGCTGTTTGGGACATGTTCGAGAAGGTGAAAGGGGTTTATATAAACACAAGTACACCCTCCCCTTACAATAAGGAGCTTCCACGTTTTTTTTGTTTTACTGAGATTAAAGCTAAATAAAAAAAGGTGAAATTAAAGACGTGACCAAGATTCACTCAATTAGCAAAGCAGAAGTTTAACTATATTCACTGGTGACAAGGGTCACTGAGTGCACAGACCCTAATTTAACCACGAAAATGCTTTGATACTTGCTGAGCCTTGGGAGGAACAGTCACTATCACCGGTGAATCCTGAGCTGGTTACTTGAATGTACGCTTTGTCGTGTGCTTTCTCCTGGTCCTCAACATCTGCCAGCACTTTGCTCAGTGACCATGTGTTAAGACAGCAAGTGACACTCCTTGTGACCCATATATTGTATCACAGCCCATAAAACATAGGAACAGAATTATGCCATTCAGCCTATTGATTCTGCTCCATCACTCCATTCTGGCTGTTTTATTATCCTTCTCAACCTCATCCTCCTGCCTTCTCCCCGTAGCCTTTGACGCCCTTAAGCAATGTACAGATTCACCACCCTCTAGCTACATAATTTCTCCTCATCTCTGTTCTAAAAGGACATCCTTGAAATCTAAAGCTGTGTCCTTTGGTCCTAGACTCCCCCACTGTAAGAAACATTCTCTCCATGCCCTCTCTAATCAGGAATTGATTAGTCCACTTAATCAGTTCCTGACCTCTCCTCTGAAGCCACCCATAAGTACTTGTCACCCAGCAAACCGGTACATGTAGTACTTCTGTAGGGAAATTTCCTGAGGTTAATTCACTGGAGCTAGTTTTACTGCCCTTAATAATTCAAATTAAGACAAATTGTTGATTTTTTTGTGACTCAGTTCCACGTTAGCCAATGTACCTCCTGGTACAGATTGTATTGCTTTTCTTCAGTATTGAACACTCTAATATAATCTACTGACTGCATTAATAATAGATAATTATTCATCAATAAAATATATAATGGTTTCTACATTAATAAATCCTCTAACGGGAACACAACCCTGTCATTTGGGTTTGGAGGCTTGCGTGCCTCAGTGACCTGGAGAGATATGTTGGCTAGAGTCAGGGCGTTGTGCTTTGGCTCTTGGTGTGGTAACCCATGCCGAACAGGTCAAAGGGTAGAGGACAGACTAAGAGTGGTCCACTGGTCCTCTAGGTTCGGGGGTCCAGCTCCGAGCTAACAACACTGAATGGTAAAAAAAATAGTTACAGAAACAGCAATATCTGTATCTGTGTGTGTCAGTACGGACAGACAGAATTGGAGGACCTTCATTGTTGTCCCGAGTGCCAGCGGTATAACGGGCAGTAAGTAAGTACATTAATAAATATACTATATTTTTCCAATGTTATAACATTGACTTTGTTAAATAACTTCAATTGCTGGGAAGATATTGAGGTGCCTGAACTGTTAAAATGGGTTTGAAATGTCTAGGAATTTAATGACATAACAATGCCTTTTTTAAAAAAAAGTGTCCTGAAGTTGAAAACAAATATTTGGTATTGAACTTGGTTTATTTTTGTCACATGTGCCGAGATGCTTGTCTTGCACACTGCTCGTACAGATCAGATCATTACACAGTGCATTGAGTCAGAGTAAGGTGAAACAGTAACAATGCAAAGTAAAGCATGAAAGCTACTGAAAAAGTATATCAAAGTACGTTTAATATCAGAGTAGGTACACAGTATTCAACCTGAAATTCATCCCCTTCACAAACATCCACGAAACAAAGAAACCCCACAGAACGATACAAACACCGAAGCCCCAAAGCCCCTCGTTCCCCTCCCTTTGCACAAGCAGCAGCAATAGAATCGACACCCCCCCCCACCCTGCATATTATTTACGCAGGTAAATGATAAAGTGCACGTTCGTAATGACATAGGTTGTGATTAGATTTTTATCATACAAGTGGTCTGTTTAAGAGTCTGATAACGGTGGGATAGCAGCTGTCCTTGAACCTGGTGTTAGGTGCTTTCGGATCTTCTGCCCGATGGGACAGGGAAGAAGAAAGAATGTGGGAGATGCTTTCGATGGTGCATCAATAAAAATGGGTAAGGGCATGACAAATTTCTTTTACCTCCTGAGGAAGTAGAGACTTTTTGGCCGTGACGTCGATGTGGTTCGACCAGGATGGTGTTCACGCCTAGGATCATGAAGCACGCAACCCTCTCAATCTCAACATTGTGGATGTAGACAGGAGCATCTGTATTACCCTCCTTTCTGGGTCAATGTGCAGCTCTTTTGAGGGAAAGGTTGTTGTCATGATACCACGTCAATAAGTTCCCTACCTCCGTCCTGAACTCCGACCCATCACCGTTTGAGATACAGCCTACTACAATGCAAACTTGCACACCGAGTTAAGCAGAATCTGGCTATAATGTCGTGAGTGTACAGAGAGTAGAGTAGAGGGCAGAGAATGAGGCTAGTCTGGCGGAGGTGTTGCTGCCTACCCTTACTGATTGCAGTCTGTTAGTAAGGAGGATTCCAGTTGCAGGAGACAGTGACTCCCAAGATCTGGAATTTGGTGAAGAGTTTGAAGGAAAAACTGCTGTCAATAAGCAATAGTCTGACTTAGGTGTCCTTATTATCCAGTTGTTCCAGATAAGAGTGCAGGGACAAGGGGAGTGGCGTTCACCATAGACCCGTTACAGCAGCAGGCAAAACGCAGTGGATCAAGATTGTCTGAAAAGCTGGAGTTGATGCATGTCATGACCAGCTTCCCAAACCACTTCACGATGGTAGATGTCAGAGCCACTGAGGCATATGATCCTGTTTTTCTTGTGGACCTGGATGATCGCTTTATGGAGGTCGCATCATGTCATAATTCACGGTCAGCTGATTCAAATGCTGCAGTCTTGGGAGAATGTAGGAAATGTCACAGCGAATCTGTACACGGGAAGGTCCTATTATCGTGGGCTAAAGGACCTGGACCATTCTACAACAGCCAGACAACCTGCGCTTCATGGTGTTGACCGACAGATAAACATTGGAGGAATGAATAAGAGCGAAGTCTCTTCCTGTTTAAAATAATAAATGGGGATCAGAATTAGGCCATTTGACACATAGAGTCTGCTCCACCATTCCATCATGGCTGATTTGTCATCCCTCTCAACCCCAGCCTTCTGCCTTCTCCCCGTAACGTTTGACGCCCTTAATAATCAAGAACCTGTCAACCTCCACTTTAAATATACCCAAAGAGTTGGCCTCCACACCCATCCATAGCACACCTGTCCACAACCCTCAGGCTGAAAAAGTTCTTCCTCGTTTCTGTTCTAAAGAGACCCCTTCTACTCTAAGGCTGTGTCCTCTGGTCCTAGACTCCCCCCACTATAGGAAACTTCCTCTCCATGTCCACCCTATCTAGGCCTTCCAATAATCAACAGGTTTCAATGGCATCTCCCCTCATTTTTCTAAATTCCAGAAAGTACAGACACAGAGCCATCAAACAATCCTTGTAAACTTTGGGTTGGTCCACACAAGGAGTATTGCGAATAGTTTTCATTGCCTCACTATGTGAATGATGTGGAAGCTTTAGAGAAGGCATAGAGGCGATTTACCAGGATTCTGCCTGGATTAGAGAGCAAGTTTTATGAGGATAGGTTGAGTGATCTCGGGCCTTTCTCTATAGAGTGAAGGAGGATGAGAGATGACCTGATAAAGGTGTACAAGATGATAAGAAACATAGATAGAGTGGATGGCCACAGACCATCCTCCAGGCTAATACGAGATAATTGGAGGAAAGTATAGGTGGGGTATCAGAGGTAAGTTTTTTACATAGAGAGTGGTGGGTCTATGGAATGCCCTGTTAGGGGTGGTGGTAGAAGCAGATACATTAGAACATTTAAGAAACTCATAGATAGGCACATGGATGATAAATAAATATATATTGTATATGGGAGGGAAGGGTTGGATTAATCTTAGGGTAGGTTAAAATGTCGGCCCAACATTGTGGGCTGAAGGGCCGGTAATTAGCTGTAGTGCTCTATGTTCCAAAGTCAGAGCACCCAGAGGAAACCCACAAAATCACTGGGACGTCATGAAAACTCCACATAGACAGTACCAGAGGTCAAGACTGAATGTGGGTCACAGAGCTGTGAGACAGGAACTCCACCTGCTGTGCCTCTGTGCAGCCAGAAACACATTTGCCTCCGTGTTGACTTCGAAGCGGTCCTCAATGTTCATGTGTGATTTGCAAGTTCCTGGCACTCTCGAATTCAACACTGTGGAGTAAGTGCGTCCGGTTGAGAGACAGGGTCTCGGCATATGAACAACCTCTTCAGGGAGAAGAAGCTGAAATTGGTTTGGTGTGAGTGGAGACAACCTGGCTGCTGGAATGTTGCTGGACACCAAATCAGAAAGATGGTACTGATACAGTTCTGGTTGGCCAGCTACAGGAAGGAAATCATTAAACCAGAGAGGATAAAAAAGGATTTACTGGGACTGGAGGCCATTTGGTTAGCTGGATGTTCTGGGACTTTTTCCTTAGTGCGCTGGAGGCAGAGGACTAAACTTATAGAGGTTTATAAAATCATGAGGGGCACAGATAAATAGACAAAGTTTCCCCCAGCATAGTTGAGTCCAGAATTTAGGGTGTTAATATAAGATTATAAGAATATAAGATATAAAGTGGGAGGGGGCTTTTTCACATAGAAAGTGGTCAATGCTGGAACGAGTTGCCGGAGGAAGTGGTAGACACAGGTAAAATTGTGACGTTTAAATGGCATTTGGACAGATATGTGGATAGGAAAGGTTTATAAGACCTTAAGACATGGGAGAAAAATTAGGCCATTCGGTCTATTCTGCCTGCTCTGCCATTCTATCACGGCTGATTTATTATCCCTCTCAACCCCCATTCTCCTGCCTTCTCCCTGTAAAGTTAGACAACGTTACTAATCAAGAACCTATCAACCTCTGCTTTAAGAATACTTAAATGACTTGGCCTGCAAAGCCACCTGTGGCAATGAATTCCACAGACTCGCCATCCTCTGGCTTAAGAAATTCCTTCTCATCTCTGGTCTAAAGGGATGCCTTTCTATTCTGAGGTTGTGCCCTCTGGTCTGAGACTCCCCCACTATAGGAAACATCCTCTCCACATTCTCTATCTAGGTATTTCAATATTCAATAGGTTTCAATGAGATTCCACTCCCACCCCCATTCTTCTAAACTCCAGTGAGTACAGGCGCAGAGCTATCAAACACTCCTCATTTGTGTAGCTTTTCATTCCTGGGATCGTTCTCGAGTCGTGAATCCCCTTTGGATCCTCTCCAATGCCAGGACATCCTTTCTCAGATAGAGGACCAAAAATGCTCACAGCGTTCCAAGTGCGGTCTCGCCAATGCCTTATAAAGACGCAGTGTACAGGGCCAAATGACTGGAAATGGGACTAGATCAGGAAATTTGGTTAGTATGGACAAGCTGGGCTGAAGGGCCTGTCTCTGAGCTGTAAAGCTCTCCAACTGTATGTTGAGAAAAAAATCCAGCAGAAAAAATTGCAAAGCTGAGGGAAAAACCACCCACAGTAAAGCAATGAAAATTGGAAATAGACAGAGGTCATAATTCAAGGATTGCCAAATCATTGAGGGTTGTAGCTTTCAAATCGTCCAGGACTGAGGATCTTGGGGTGGAGGAGGGACGTCACTGCAGCACAGCTAGCAGAGCTCTCATAGCTCCAGAGATCTAAGTTCAATCTTAACCTTGGGCGCTGACTATGTTGAGACTACACACTCTCCTTGTGACCTAGGGTGATCCAGTTTCAACCCATGTCCGAAAGATGCAGGTTGATACATTAATTGGCGACTGTCTATTGTTTCTAGTCTATGGGTGAGTGGTGGAATCAAGATGAAGTTCATGGGGAAATAATAGTAATAGAATTAGTATACATTAGTGTAAAATGAGTGTTTGATTTTCCTCATGGTCTTAGTAGACTGAAGAGTGTGTATGACTCTATTTAGAGCATCTTTGGAATAACAATACAGAAGTAAAAGTGTGTTTTGAAACCAATAGGTTCTCTCCATGCTTCTCCTACCCAACCATAAGTCCTAGAGAAGTTGCATAAAGCAATTAGGATGTAGGGAAGGTGCATCAAAGACAAATATGAAATAGGGGTTAAAAAAGGACACATTTACTAGGTTTTATCGAACATAGCCGGTGGTGTAGTGGCATCAGCACTGGACTTCGAGGAGGATGGACCCAAGTTCGAATCCGGCCGGGTCCCAACCTGGGCAGCAGCAGTATCTGCGCAGAGTAAAGGCCTGGCAACCTACTTCTGTATCTCGCCGCGAAAATCCTGTGGGCAACTACACCATCCATCTGGTCGCCATGAGTCAACGCGATTCAACGGCACTCAGTAACAACATGGAACATAGAACACAGAGCAATACAGCACAGTGTAGGCCCTTTGGTCCACCCTATTTTGTTGAAGTTCTAACCTACTCCAAGATTTATTTATTTTATTTCATTTATTTAGAGTTATGGCATGGAACAGACCCTTCCTGTCCAACAAGCCACACTGTCCAGCAACCCATCTATTTAATACTAGCAGAATCACAGGACAATTTACAATGACTAACTCACCTGCTAACCAGTACATCCCTGGACTGTGGGGGAAACCAGAGTACCAGGAGGAAACCCGTACAGTTCATGGGGAGTACGTACAAACTTCTTACAGAATTCTGAACACTGGGATACTCCCAGCTGTAATAGCATCGCATTATGCTACGCTGGCGTCCTTTCCTCATCAATCTAGCCCTTCTCTCCCACACTGCTCTCCAGCAAGGCCATAGGACCATAAGATACAGGACCAGAATTTGGCTATTTGGTCCATCGAGTCTGCTCTGTCATTTCATCATGGCCGATCCAGTTTTTCTCTCAGACACAATCTCCTGCCTTCTCCCTGTATCCCTTCATACCTGACCAATCAAGAATCTATCAACTTCTGTCTTAAAAACATATAAAGACTTGGCCTTCACAGCTGCCTGTGGCAAAGAATTGCACAGATTCACTACTCTCTGGCAAAACAAGTTTCTCCTCATCTCCATTCTAAAAGGACACCCCTTTATTCTGCAGTTGTGTCCTCTGGTCTTAGACTCTCCCACCATAAGAAACATCTTCTCCACATCGATTCTATCAAGACATTTCACCATTCAATAAGTTTCAATGAGCTCACCTTCATTCTTCTGAATTCTAGTGAATACAGGCCCAGAGCCATCAGACATTCTTCATACGACAAGCCATTCAATCCAGGAATCATTTCTGTGAACCTCCTTTGAACCCTCTCCAGTTTCAGCACATCCTTTCTAGGATAAGGGGCCCAAAACTGCTCACAATACTCCAAGTGAGGCCTCACCAGTGCTTTGTAAAGTTTCAACATTACATCCTTGATTTATATTCTAGTCCTCTTGAAATGAATGCTAACTTTTCATTTGTCTTCTTAATCACAGACTCAACCTGCAAATTTACATTTAGGGAATCCTGCACAAGGACTCCCAAGTCCCTTTGCACCTCAGTTTTTTTGTATTTTCTCTCCATTTAGAAAATAGTTAACCCTTTCATTTCTTCTACCAAAGTGCATGACCATACTCTTCCCAATGCTGTTTTCCATCTGCCATTTCTTTTTCCATTCTCCAAACTTGTCTAAGTCCTTCTGTAGCCCCTCTACTTTCTCAAAACTACCTGCCCCTCCACCTGTCCTCATTTCATCTGCAAACTTTGCAACAAAGCTATCTATTCCATCATTCAAATTATTGAAATATATTGTAAAAAAGAATCGGTCCCTAAACAGACCCCTGTGGAATACCACTAGTCACCAGCAGCCAGTCTGACTCTTCTGATTCTTTGCTTTATCCACTGCCTTGTTGCTGGGGGAAAAGTTCTATTCAATGCAGGTTGGCACTTCCATTGTATCCTGGATAATGGATGACGTGACTGGCAGACCACAGCTTGTGTGGCTTCAGAGCTGTGTGTCAGACATGGCTATAAGCAGAACTGGGACCCCACAGGGGACTGTATTGGCTCCCACTGTATACCTCAGACTTGAGATACAACATTGAGTCAAGTCATCTGCAGAAGTTCTCTGATGACTCAGCAATAGTTGAGCGTATAAAGGGAGGACGGGAGGGCGAATACAGGGCCTGGTGGAGGACTTTGTCAAATGGTGCAAACTGAATCATCTGCAGCTCAACATCAGTAAGACAAAGGAGATGGTGATGGACTTTAGGAAGACTAAGCCTGCACTGCTCCCTGTTCCTATTGATGGTGAGGATGTGGATGTGGTGAGGACCTACAAGTACCTGGGGGTGCACCTGGATGACAGACTTGAGTGGAGCACCAGCGCAGAGGCTGTGCACAGGAAGGGCCAGAGTCGCCTCTACTTCCTGAGGAGACTGACGTCCTTTGGAGTATGCAGGTCTCTCCTTCACATGTTCTACCAGTCTGTTGTCGCCAGTACAATCTTCTATGTGGTGGTGTGCTGGGGCAATGGCATCAACACAGGTGATGCCAACAGGCTCAATATACTGATTAGAAAAGATGGCTCTGTTATAGGAGTCAAACTGGACACACTGGAGGCTGTGGTAGAACAAAGGACCCTACAGAAAATCCTGGCATTTCTGGACAATGTTTCTCACCCTCTGCATGCCACCTTGGCTGAACAGAGGAGCACTTTTAGTAATAGACTAAGACAACTGTGCTGCTCCAAAGAGGTCATTCTTGCCCTTGGCCATTAGGCTCTATAACAAGTCAACCTATAGCTGGGGAAGTGATGACCCCCCTCCTGTTAGACTGTTTGAGGTAACTTATTTTTTATTCTTTCTTACCTTCTCTTCTAATATTTGCATATCTGTGCACTTGTAATGTTACTGTGACACTGTAATTTCCTTTGGAATCAATAAAGTATCTATCTATCCATGTTAGGATCTTTTCTGTAATACCATAGGCCCGAAGCGTGTTAAGCAACCTCATGTGTGACACCTTGCCAAATGCTTATGGAAACCCAAGTACACAACATCAACCAATTCTCCTTCGTCTATGCTTCTTGTTACTTCCTGAAAGAATTCCAACAATTTCCCTGAGGAAATCATGCTGACTATGGCCTATTTTATCATGTTCCCTGAGACCTCATCCTTAATAATCAACAGCAGCATCTTCCCAACTACTGAGGTCAGACTAACTGGCCTATTGTTTCCTTCCTTCTGCCTCTTTCCCTTCTTGAAGAGTGGAGTGACATTTGCAATTTTCCAGTCTTCCAGAACCATTTCAGAATCTAGTCATTCTTGAAAGATCATTACTAATGCCTCCATAATCTCTTCAGCTACCTCTTTCAGAACTCTGGGGAGTATACCATCTGGTCCAGGTGATGTTCTACCTTCAGACCTTTCAGTTTCCCAAGAACCTTCTCTCAAGTTATGGTAATTTCATACACTTCATGCCCCCGACACCTGGAACTTCCACCATACTGTCGATGTCTTCCACAGTGATGCAAAATACTGATTCAGTTTGTCTGTTATTTCATTGTCCCCCATTACTACCTCTTCAGCATCATTTTCCAGCAGTCTTATATCCACTCATTTCTCTTTAACACTTTATATACCTGAAGAAACCTTTGGTATCCTCTTTAATATTATCGGCTTGCTTATTTTCGCATTCTATCTTTAGCTTCTAAATGACTTTTTAGTTGCTTTCTGTTGTTTTTTAAAAACTTCCCAATGCTCTAACTTCCCATGAATCTTTTCTCTATTATATACCCTCTCATTGGCTTTTATTTTGGCTTTGACTTCTCTTGTTAGCCATGGTTATGTCATCTTTCCTTTAGAATACTTCTTCCTCTTTGGGATGCATATATCCCGTGCCTTCTGAATTGCTTCCAGAGATGCTGTTCTTTTTGAAACTATTCTGGCCACCGCCTCTCTCATGCCTCTGTAATTCCCTTCACTTCACTGTAATACTGATACATCTGACTTTAGCTTCTCCTTCTCAATTTTCTAGGTGAATTCAATCATATTCTGATCAATTTTCCCTAAGGGTTCTTTTACCTTAAGCTCTTTAATCAATTCTAGTTCATTGCACAACACGCAATCCAGAATAGCTGATGCCCTAGGGGGCTCAACCACAAGTTGCTCTAAAAAGCCATCTCATAGGCACTCTAGAAATTCCCCCTCCTGTAACCCAGCATCAAGCTGATTTTCCCAATCTACTTGCATATTGATGTCCCCCGTAACTATTGTAACACTGCTTTTTTGCATCCATTTTCTATCTCCCGTTGTAATTTGTAGGGCACATCATTTGGGGGTCTGTATACAACTCCCATCAGGGTCTTTTTACCCATGCAGTTCCTTAGCTCTATCCACAACAATTCTACACCTTCCAACCCTATGTCACCTCTTTCTAATGATTCGATTTCATTTTTTACCAACAGAGCAATGCCACCCCTCTGCCTTCCTGCCTTTCCTTTCGATACAATGTGTGTCCTTGGACATTAAGGTCCCAGCTATAATCTTTCTGCCATGATTCCGTGATGCTTACAACATCATACTGCCAATCTGTAAGTTCATCTACCTTATTCCGTATACTATGCACATTCTGATACGACACCTTCAGTCCTGTATTCACCCTTTTTGATTATGTCACACCATGCTCAATCTTTTGATTCCTAACTTTGAGGTCTATCCAACATCTGCCTCCAAGTCCTCTCCATTAACTGTTCTGGCACCCTGGTTCCCATTCCCTTGCAATTCTGTTTAAACCCCACCGTGCAGCATTAGCAAACCTTCCCGCTAGGATATTAGTCCCCCTCCAGTTCATGTGCAAACTGTCCCTTCTCTACAGGTCCCATTTTCCCTGGAAGAGAGGCCAATCATCCAAAAATCTTATGCCCTCTATCCTACACCAACTCCTTAGCCACATATTAAACAGTATAATCTTCCTAGTTCCAGCCTACCCAGCACGTGGCATGGGTAGCAACCCTGAGATCACAACCCTGGAGGTCCTGCTCTTTAACTTAGCACCTAACTCCCTGAATTCCCTCTGCAGAACCTCATCACTCCTCATACCCCTGTCATTGGTACCTACATGGACCACGAGTTCTGGCTGTTCACCCTCCCACTTAAGAATGCCGTGGACTTGATCTAAGATACCTCGGACCTTGGCACCCCAGAAGCAACATACAATCCGAGAATCCTGTTTTCGCCCACAGAACCTCAGTCTTCCCCTAATTAACGAATCCCCTATCACCACAGCGTGCCTCTTCTCCCTTACGTTCTGAGTCCACAGGGGTAGACTCTGTGCCAGGGACCTGACCACTGTGACTTTCCTTTGTTAAGTCACCCCCCCCCCCAACCCCCGACAGTATCCAAAGTGATATACCTGTTGTTGAGGGGGATGGCCACAGGGATACTCTGCACTGGCTCTTTAACCCCTTTCCCCTTTCTGACTGTCACCCAGTCTCCTGTGTCCTGCACCATGGGTGTCACTGCCTCTCTTTATATCCTATCTACCACCCCCTCAGCCTCCCAAATGATCCCGAGTGCATCCAACTCAACCTGGTTTGTTAGAAGCTGCGGCTGGATGCTCTTCTCGTAGTTGTAGTTATCAGGGATACTGGAGGTCTCCCTGCCTTCCCAGATCCGCAAGAGGAGCATTCAACTATCTTGCCTGTCATTTCTACCCAACTGAGCAGATACAAAGAAGAGAAGGAAAAAGTTTGAGCTTTTCTTTTCTTTCTCTGAGTGAAGCCTCTCTTCGCTGGCCTCGAAGAGCTAAAGCCTTAAGATCACCACTCTGGCTCTGTCCACCCAGACAGTGGCCGTTGTACTTGCCCCGCCTTCCTTTAATTTGCTCTCACTAATTAATCCCAAGTGCCACTAATTAATCCATATGCCTATCTAAAATGTCTTAAATGCCCCTAATATATTTGCCCCTACCACTACCCCCTGGAAGGATGTTTCATGCACCCACCATCCTCTGTGTTATAAACCTACCTCTACATCTACCTCTCAACCCCAGGGAATTTCACATCCATTGCCTATTATTTTCCA
This sequence comes from Mobula birostris, assembly GCF_030028105.1. Classification (NCBI taxonomy): domain Eukaryota; kingdom Metazoa; phylum Chordata; class Chondrichthyes; order Myliobatiformes; family Myliobatidae; genus Mobula; species Mobula birostris. The sequence goes on along the minus strand of NC_092387.1, from coordinate 59,342,585 downwards.
TCTCTTGGGTAGAGAATAATGGATTGTGATGGACAATTTTCCATTGTTACATAGACATTGCTATGTGGCTAGAACCAATCCATTGGCCTTCTTACATCCTTCCTATCAGCATAATCTTTCAGTCCTCCCTCCCATATTCTTTACATTGGAAGTATCTTGACTGGTTGCATCATAGTCTGGTACGACAATTGAAATGTACATGCAGTACAAGGTTACAGAGAGTAGCGGACTCTGCCCGAACATCACAGGTGCGACCCTTTATTAATATCTACAGGAGGCACTGCCTCAGGAACGCAACATCTGTCATCAAAGATCCCCACCATCCAGACCACGCCATCTTTGCACAACGACCACCAGGCAGGAGGTACACGCCACCAGGTTCAAGAACAGCTTCTTCCCTTCAATCAGTCAGTTCCTGAAACAACTGGCACAACCCTAATCACTGCAGTTTAGCAACACTATGACCACTTTGATCACTTTGCGCTAAAGTGAACTCAGTTATTTTCATTCTAATTGCATTTTTTGTAAGTAATGAGTACAATTTATGTTTAATGTATGTTTTCCTTGCGCATGCTGCTTATCTGATGCAATGTGCCTGTGATGCTACAGTAAGTCAGCCTTTCATTGCACCTGTGCGTAAAAGCACTTATGCATATGACAATAAACTCGACTTTGACTTTGACTTTGATTCACAGGAAGTGCACGGTGTTAGCGATGCTAGTGTTCATTACGATGAACTCATCTACGAATTCACTTTCAAAGGCTCTCCAGCTCCTGTTCTCAGTATTATTTATTTACATATTTATTTTCATTTGCACACTTAGGCTCCTTTTGCACATTGGTTGCTTGTCAGTCCTTCTACTGTATTTCTTTATTTTCACAATATGTCACATGGTGACATATACGTGCTTTGATAATAAATTTACTTTGATTTCATTGTCCATACTTAGAATTATCCACATAAATCTAGGTCATATTGGATAAAGGTGGTAGAATGCCTACCTGAAGGACATAAGTTAACAGCTGGTTCTTTTACGACAGTTTGTTACCTCCATTATTACTGGTACTGAGACTAACTTTATGAAAAATAACTACAGGTCTTGTTTACCCTTGCAGGAGACAAGGCACTGCAATGAAAGCGTGTTCCGTTAATATTTATTTATTTATTGGGATAATCGTGCAGAATAGGCCCTTCTGGCCCTTCCCTCATTTAATTCCTAAACTAATCACCGGACAATGTACAATGACCAATTAATCTCTGAATCGGTACTTCTTTGGACTGTGGGAGGAAACCCAAGGGGTCATGGGGAGAACATATAAACTCCTTAGAGGCAGCAGTGGGAATCCACCGTTACCCTGAATTCACTTTAAATAGACCATAAAACATAGGAGCAGAAGTAGGCCATTCAGCCCATCGAGTCTGCTCCACCATTCCCTCCTGGCTGAGTTATTATCCCCGCCCCCAACACTATTCTTCTGCTTTTCTCTGTAACCTTTGATGCTAATTGAAAAAAATAACAGATACCTATCGTACATCCAAAAAGTAATTGGGATTCAGCATTCCCTGTGCAGCTTGTGGCGAGCCTATCTTTGAAATACATTTTATTTATTGCACGATGCTGGCAATTTTACTGCCCCCTGATGTGCAGTGAAATCAAAAATGATAATTGACTGTATTATATTATTATCTGACAGCTGTATCACTTTCCATACCCTACTCTAAATCCCTCCCGCCCCTCACAGGCAACGGGAAAGGATCTGACCAATTGGTTAGGAATTGTTGAATAGGTAAACCCACATTTTTTGTTAAATCGGATCATATGATGATATAATTACACTCCCTAGTATATTTTGACAGATCAAGACAATTCCCTGCTCAGTTCCATGGGATTATCTGTTTTTTTAAAATCAGCATTGTGGGAATAGCACATTATAATTCCACGCAATTTTCTATGGAAAAGAAAATCAGTGGCCCTGGCAGTAACAGATGTATTATTAGCTCAGATTCAAAGTTCAAAAGTTCAAAGGTCAAAGTAAAATTATTATGAAAGTATATATTTGAGATCATATATTACCCTGAGATTAATTTTATTGTAGGCAGAATGAGCAAAGAAAATACAACAAAATCAATGTCCACACATACAAAAACTGACAATCAATGCACAAATACAGAAAATAATAATAATAATACTTATTAAATAAATAAATAATGCTGGGTTATACAGTAGAGTCCTTGATAGGGAGTCCATATGATGTGGAATCAGTTCAGTGTTGAGGGGAGTGAAGTTATCCATGCTGGTTCGGGAGCCTGATGGTTGAAGGGTAATAACTGCTCCTGAACCTGGTGGTGTGGGACCTAAGGCTCTTGTACCTCCTGCCCAATGGCAACAGCAAGAAGACAGCATGGCCTGGATTTGTACAGTAGAGAATCTGCACAATAATTGTAGTGAACGGTTACCAAAGAATATCTCAACATGGAGAGCTCTAGAGAAGTTAGTTCAAAGCCTCATTATACCACTCAGTCCTGTACAGGGAAAGATGCCGTCACATTGAGCCAAGAGGTATATCTGTACCTTCAAGAGTCCTTCTCACACTACTTGGGCTTCAGTAAAGGGATTAAAGATTTTCTTTCGATCCCAACCTCATCGTTCTTCCTGGTTAGGATTTCAGAACCTTGCCAACCAACTCAGACAAATGTTTCTTCTATTGCTAAGCAGAAAACAAGGTGAAGTGGGCAGTAACACAAGAGATTCTGCAGGTGCTGGGAATGCAGAGCAACACTCACAAAATTCTGAAGGAACTGAGCAGATCAGGCAACAACTATGGAGGGGAATAAACAGATGATGTTTTGGGCTGAGACTGGAAAGTAAGGGGGAGAATCCAGAATAGAAAGTGGGGAGGGGGGAAGAGAAAGATAAGCTGGTATATGGTAGGTGAGGCAGGTGAGGGGAAAGGTGGGTGGGTGGAGGAGGGGTGGATGAAGTGAGAAGCTGGGAGGTGATAAGATCAATGGCTGAAGAAGAAGGAGTTTGATAGGAAAGGACAGTGGACCGTGGGAGAAAGAGAAGGAGGAGGGAGGTGGTGGCCAGGTGAGGAGAGAGGAAGGGGTAGGAAGGAAGCCAGAAAGAGGAATGGGAAAGAGCTATGAGGGAGATGGAGGAATTACCGGAAGTTAGAAATCAGATGTTCATGTGGTCAGATTGGAGGCATAAGAGCATGCATACGTGGTCAAGATGCTCAGTTGTTGTTCAGACTAAACATCAGAATGGGGAAGAAATGGTATCTAAGTGACTTTGACAGTGAAATGATTGTTGGTGCCAGATGGGGTGGTTTGAATATCTTAGAAACTGCTGATCTCCTGGGATTTTCATGCACAAGTCATTAGAGTTTACAGAGAATGGTGCGAAAAAACATCCAGTGACAGTTCTGTGGGCAAAAACGACTCATTAATGAGAGAGAGAGAGAGAGAGAGAGAGAGAGAGCGCGCGCGCAGAGGAAAATGTCCAGACTGGTTCAAGATGAAAGGAAGACGACAGTAACTCAGATAACCTTGCGTTACAGCCGTGGTGTGCAGAAGAGCATCTCTGAAAGCACAACACTTTGAACCTGGAAATGAATGGGCTACAGAGGCAGCAGACCACCATGTACCTAGTAACGTGGTCACTGAGTGTATGATAACAACTGCGCAAACACTCGGACAAAGAGACCCGAGAGAACGCCAAGGCTGGAATCTCGAACAAACAATCTGCCGGAGGGGCTTGTGAGACTTGGTGCAGGGTTACATTCC